>NW_026267104.1:1374165-1499165 GCF_014633365.1 Diospyros lotus
AAAACCAGATGTATTTTGGTCCCTTCAGGTAGATGAAGCTTATAAGCCACCTTACCTATCTTGTCTGTTATGGTGAAAGGACCAAAATACTTGGGGCTTAATTTATTCACCAGCCCTTGACTAATGGACTTCAAATGCGGGTACCGAAGCCTCAAATACACTTGTTCTCCAACCTCCAACTCCCTGTCGCTTCACTTCCTGTCTACAAATTGCTTCATTCTATTCCTAATTGAAGTCAACTCCTGTTTTAATTGTTGCAAGACCTCTCTCATCTGCTGTAGATATTCCTCCACCGACAATTCTGTAAACTATCCTTCTACAGCTGGTAATAGCGGGGGTTTATACCCATAAATTGCTTTAAAGGGGGACATTTTTTAAGCAGTGCGGTATGTGGAATTATACCACCATTGAGCCAAGGCCAGCCACCTATGCCAATGCTTGGGTTGCATAATACACATGCACCTTAGGTAGGTTTCTAGCACCTGGTTAACTCTCTCTGTCTGTCCATCCGTTTGTGGATGGTAGGTTGTCGACATATTGAGTTTAATTCCCATAGATCCATTAGTTCCCGCTAGAAATGGCTTGTAAACGCCTTGTCGCGATCTGAAATAATTGTGCCCGACACTCTATACTGAGAGACCACTTTGTCCACAAACACCCGAGCTACTTCCTTGGCTATGTAAAGGTGAGCTAACCCAATAAATTGAGCAAATTTGGTAAACCGGTCCACCACCACCATTACACTATCTTTTCCTCTGACTTGGGCATTCCTTCGACAAAATCCATGGCCACACTAGTCCAAACTCTGTCAGGTATTGGAAGGGGCTGTAATAGACCCAGGTAAGACACATTCTCTAGCTTACACCTCTTACATATGTCACATGTTAGCACAAACTGCTTGACATCTCTTCTTAGGTTGGGCCAATAGAATAACTGATTAACTCTGAGGTAGGTGTTTTGGATACCAGAATGCCCGTCCACTGGTGATTCGTGTAGAGTTTGCAATATTTTTTGTTTGAGGTTCCCTCCATCCCCGATTACAATCTTGCCTTTGAACCTCAACATTCCATCTGATATGGTGTAACCATCAACCCCACTAGGTTCCACCACCACTTCTTCTAGTATCCTCGTCATCTTTTCATCATTGGCATAGCTGTCAATAATTTCTTGGCACCATTCTGGTACCACAACAGTAATGGTTGTAGAACTACCTTCCTCCTAGCACCTTGACAGTGCATCGACAGCCACATTTTCCTTGCCCCGCCTATACTGTATCAAGTAATCAAGCCCCATCAATTTTTCCATACCCCTTTTTTGCAGCTGAGTATGTAACTTTTGTTGTAATAAAAACTTGAGGCTTTCATGGTCCATTTTAATAATGAATCTACCACTTTCTAAATAATGCCGTCATTTCTCCACAGCCAACAACACTGCTAGGAACTCCTTCTCATAAATACTCAACCCCAAATGCCTTGTGCCTAAGGCTTGGCTCAAAAATGCCAACGGTTTGCCTTTCTAAACTAAGACTGCCCCTACGCCGACCCCACGAGCATCAGTCTCCAGTATGAATGGTTCGCTGAAATCTAGCAATCCTAAAGTTGGGACTGCACTCATTGCTTCCTTAAGCTTTTGAAAGGCTTCTTCGGCCTCCTCTCCCCACTTGAAAGTTCCCCTTCTTCAAGAGTTCTATCAGTGGCCTACTTATCACTCCATATCCCATTACAAACCTCCTATAATAGCTGGTTAACCCAAGGAACCCCCTCAATGCCTTCAAGGTTGCGGGTTTAGGCCAGTTGACCATAGCTTCTATCTTCTTTGGATCTGTTTTAACCCCCTCTCCAGATATTAAATGACCCAAATATTCCACCTGCTCTTGGCCAAAGGAACACTTAGACCTTTTGATGAAAAGCTGGTTGGATCGGAGGACCTCTAGAGTAATTCTCAAGTGTTTCAAATGCTGGTCCAAGGTTGGGCTATAAACAAGAATGTCATCAAAGAACACTAGTATAAATTTTTGCAAGTAAGGTTCAAATATTCGGTTCATGAGTGATTGGAAAGTGGTCGGGGCATTAGTGAGCCCGAAGGGCATCACAAGGAACTCGAAGTGTCCATGATGGGTCCTAAAAGCAGTTTTATGGACATCTTCAGACTTCATTTTAATCTAGTGATAACCTGACCGAAGGTACAACTTGGAGAAAATTGTGGCATTGTTCAATTCATCCATTAGATCTTCTACTAGGGGTATAGGGAATTTATCTTTTATGGTTATGGCGTTTAATTGGCAGTAGTCCACGCAAAATCGCTAAGAACCATCCTTCTTTTTTTCTAGGAGCACTGGTGAGGCGAATGGGGAATGGCTAGGTCTTATGAAGGACTGGTTTAACATTTCCCTCACCATTTTTTCAATTTCTGATTTCTGGGTTGGTGAATATCTGTAGGCTCTGATGTTTATAAGTTCATAATTAGGCTTAAGGTTGATGGAATGGTCAAGGTTACGAGTGGGTGGTAGGGTGTTAGGCTTAACAAAGAGGTCCCCAAATTCCAACTGCAGTTTATCAATAAGGTGCTGAGAGTATACCTGGCCAATCCTTCCTTGAGAGCTGCTAGTTGACAGGTTGAGTTCCCCAATCACCCCCTTCTCTAATCCTTCTTCCGCAGCTACAATTGAGAACAGTTGAATAAGCTTGCTCCAATTATTTTTTAGGGCTCTTTGCAATCTCTTCCCCCTTTTAGTCTCATCCTTTTCCCTTCTTTATCAAAGGAAACCTCCATCCGATTGAAGTCAAAACTTATGGGACTCACCACTTTCATCCAATCAACCCCAAGGGCCACGTCACAACCACCCAATTGTAACAACCTAAGATCCGCTTCAAACCCTTCTCCTTGCATCTCCCACTTAAACCCGTAACAAGCTAAGTTGCTCAGTACCTTGCCCCCATTAGCCACTGTCACACTCAATGTCTGAGTGTTCGAGAGTGGACACTTTAAGTTTCTGGCAGTATCCTCATCAAGGAAGCTGTGAGTGCTTCCGCTATCTATCAGAATCAGCAAGCTCTTATCCTTCACCTTACCTTCTACTTTGATTATCTTATTGTTGGTCACCCCTTTCAATGCATGGAGTGATATCTCCCCATTGTCCTCACCTCCAAAATCCTCATATTCTTCGATTTCATCTCCTTCTTCTTCTCTTACTTCCCCTGAACTACCCTCTAGAAGCAAAATTTGCCGCCTACATTGATGCCTCGGGAAGTACTTATCCCCGCATCTAAAACATAGCCCGGATTGCCTCCTCTGGTCAATGTTCCGACCGGTTGATTGAGGCATCCCTTGCGGCCTGACTCCGGGGTTACCCCCTGTCCACTCACAGTTTATTCCTCTGCCGCCTGAGTGGGACGCTCCCACCATAGCTTTAGTTTGTTGCCTCTATTTTTTCATTAGTGCTTCCACAACCATTTCTTGTAGCCTAGCACTTTCCACTGCCTGTTCTACCATTCTAGGCCTGATCATCTTGACCATTGGTCTCAAATCATCACTTAGGCCACTTAGGAAACTGGACACAAAATAGGCTTCAGATAGGTGTGGGTCTTGGCTGCTCATGAGAGACCTAAGCTCTTCAAATCTCTTCAAGTAAATTTTCAAGTCTCCCACCTGCCTTAGTTTGTTAAATTCTTCAATAATGTCAAGACATATTTCTTTCCACATAGTTTCTTGATGAATTCTCCCCACATAGGTTGACCCCTCACATTGGTCCAACCCTGGTACCAAGCATCTACTACATCATCAAAATAGGCAGCCGCTAGGGACACTCGTCTACCCTCTGGTATGTCATACCATTCAAACATCCTCTCACACTTCCTCACCCACCAACAAGGGTTGTCCCCCTCAAAAACGGGTATCTCCATCCGAGGCATGGGGAACCCCGTTTGTTGGCGATGTCCTTGCTCTCCACGACCCCTATCCTGCATTATCCCTACCTCATCATCCTGACCACTCCCCATATCAGGAGTTACAAGCCTGATATGACCTCTGTTGTGTCATAAGAGAGGTTCCGTTCTATCTCGAGGAGGGAATTCGAGGGCCATACTAACTGGGTTTTGACGTGTGAACATCAACATAAAATGTTGAAGTTGGTTTCCCAATTCTTCCCTCATCTGCATCATCTCTTCTTGCATTTGAACCAACGTCTCATCCAACTTTTGATCGATCGCCATGATTACCTAGTGGTTACGACTATTTCCCAGTTCGAGCTAGTTGACTCGCCTTTGGACTTCGGACATGGGCGAGCTGGACTTGTTGCAGTTGAGTCTCCATGTTTTTCATGCGAGTCCCTTCCGCCATGAGCTAGCAACAATCCGGGGCCAGGATCAAGCTCTAATACCAAATTATCACAGTGTGACAATGATGATTACCTTGAATCAGTGAGATTCAAGGGTAGAACAGAGCAAAGGAAGAATATATATATAGAGAGAGAAAGAGAGAGAGAGAGAAGAAAGAGTAAGAGAGAATTTAGAGGGAGGTTAATTGAGAAATTGTTCTATTGATTGTTCATTCCCCTCCCACAAAGTTGGAAGAGTTGATATACTCGCTTGGGTGGGTGTGGATGCAGCAGATTGCTCCCCCTCCCAGCGGTTACAACCAATTCTTTTGTCCTTTTCCTAAGGCCTCACAAGTAACCTTTTGATTCTAACAAACTGGCAGCTGGAAATTGAAATACAATACTAATAACAATGTAACAAGAATCCTAACAGCAAGCAATAAGGCAACAGCAAAAGCAAAAATTAAAATAGCATAGTCGTGACATGTGTCTATGCTTCTTACAATGGGTGCACCATAGGACATCTTTGTTTAATCGTGACAAATCTATACATTTTTTAAGGTAAGATGTTCATTGATATAAACATCTCCTTGTTGAACTCAATAATCACCAGTTCTGAATGCTCCATTTCACCCACCTGTTGTGTGTTAGCCACATAGGCATGCTTCTACCTCTTCTGCTTACCTGGTTCTTTACCTTCAACTTGTGGTTTCTCATGTAACTTCTAGCACTTATCTATAGTGTGTCTAGGTTTCTTACAATAGGTGCACCATGGGAGATCTTTGTTTGACCGTGACAAATCTATAGGTTTTTTAGTCTCACCTCCTCGTTGTTCTACACTAAAATGATGGATCTTTCTTGTCATTAGTGCTGAGTTTTCCACTATATGAGTCTCAAGCAAGACACCTCTCCTTCCTTCTTCAACTTGAACAATGGCTATAGTCTTATTTAGAGATGGTAAATCCTCTTTTCCTAGTATCTGGACTCTCACTGCATTAAAATCAATATTTAGGCCGACAAGGAATTCATAAATCCTTTCTTTTTCCACAAACCTTTTAAGTAAGGCAACATCCTCACTACATTTCATTTTGATACATTGGTAGTGATCCATTTCCTGCCATAGAGTTTGCAGGAGATTGGAATACTCAGTGATCGCACGGTTTCCTTGCTTGGTTGCTGAGATCTTTGTCTTGATCTCATAAATTTGGACTGCATCTCGAACTTTGGAATAAGTTTGCTTGATTGCATCCCAAATTTCTTTAGATGTACCTAGAAACATAACAATATCACTTATCTCAGAAAGCATAGAATTCCATAGCCAAGACATTACCATAAAATCCTCTTCATCCCAAGCTTCAAAAGTAGGCCCTCCTTGCTTAGGCCTAGTACCGAGTAGAAGGCTCAATTTGCCTCTCCCTTTCAAAAAAGTCCTAACCAATGGAGACTACTTCAAATAGTTCTTACCATTCAACCTATAGGCTGCCTGGATATTCTGCAATTCTCCATTTGACGGATTGCTTTTATTCTCCCCACAAACAGTGGTTGTAACGGGTGATTCAGAGGCACCACTTGTTTCGATTGAGGTAGACATAGCTCCTAGATGAACTGCACTTGAACTTCTCGAGTCACGAGATAGCTAGGCTTAAGGCCTCGGACTAAGATGTTGGGTTTCTTTGAAAATCAAACGCCTTTATGGCTCTGATACCATGTTATGAATTGGCAAGAAAAGCTCTCTTTATTTCCAGCCTATAACTCAATATATATACAGTTTAGGAGAAACACTCCCCACTTCCTTAAATTAAGGATCCACTACTCAACTACCAATCTGAACACAAAACACAACTTGAGGGCCATAACTTCAGCCCACTAACAGATAATACAACAGAAAAACAACCAAATAACTGTATAAAAAACAACAAATCATAAATCTTATAAAACTGTAAACATGCTCCTTATTTCCCAACACAATAAAACAATGTGAATTTTCCATATTTTTTCAAATAAATACTTGTCACAAAAACCAAATATTGTAGTTAATGTTGAAATCCATGTGTAACATCCTTGTGCTAAATCATTATTCCAGCAAACATAATGGGCGGGCCATATACCAAAGGGATAAAACGTAAACACTTTTTTTCAGCTCACTGCTGGGTGTGTTGTTTCTGTTCTGCAAATTCACTTTCACAAAAACAGCCTTAGAAGTTGGAATTTCCATTTCTCTCACTTCAAATGTTCGCAAATGGAACAAATTTGACACATTGATTCACCTTTACCACATTTCTTTAAATATTCCAATCCCGCAAATTAATCTTGTTTACCAACGAAAGAGATATATGTTAATACTCAGCAGCAGGAAAAAGCAAGTTTCACCCATTGAACGTTTGTTTACCTATGCAAATAATCAGTCTACTTAAATTGGAAATTTCTCACCCAATTCTATATTTAGCCCAACAATACAATCCCAAGCCTTAATCCTAGTAGGTGGAGTCGTCTACATGAATCCTACGCCTCCAGCCATTTCTATCCGTGGCCATATTCTCAATAGGACCATTGTAACCTATGTTATATCTAAAGGTTTCTTACCAAATTTTCTTTGGTCTTCCTTGTTCTCTTTTGTTACAAATTTCCTTTGTTTCATCCACTTGCCTCACAGTCTATTGGTCTTCTTCTCATGTGTCCAAACTGTATTAATTGTGACTCATCATCTTATCTTCAATAGGCCCCATTACAACCCTAAGCCCAACTCTATTGGTTCGATGAAATAATTCAAGATGAAAACCTAACCCACCAACCCCCCCCCCCCCCCCCCAAAAAAAAAAAAAAAATCCCTCAGTTACACAAGCTGAATTCAATTTAGTATCTAGACAGCCAATCTGACAAAAAAATTTCAGGCCAGAGCATATAAAACCGACATATATGCCTAGGCAAAAGTGCAGAGCTCAAAGCAATTCAATTCTCCCAAGTATAACTCAAACGGAACCCATCAACTTCAAATAGCCACCCACCAGAACAATAAACTAAAAATTCCACCAGCCTAGCACAAACTAAGTCGAATTTGGAAACCCATTTCAACTCTACGGCATATAATACCAACGCATATAAATATTCATGCATATATATAGTTAACGAAGGATAAGCGCGTATACTGACCACCATGAGTACGAGACGAGGTGATCGAGCTTGAAAACGAGCAGAATCGTGAAACATAAGAGCAAGGTGTGGGCAACCAACGCCTGCACCGATTTGGCGACTCTTCTCCAGCTCATTCCTCCCCGCCGACGCAAAAACAAAACTAGGGTTTCGCCAAATGCGAAGACTTCAGATTTACATATATGTATGTATGTATATAATATATGAGTGTTTTGTGGAGGTGAAGCTACAGAGCAACAGTGAAAGCGGATCGCTGAAATGACGACGACGACGACGGTAACGATGAGTATCGCGAAGAAAGAGACCAGAAAACGAAACGTGAGGGGTGGAGTTTCAATTTTGCTTCATTCTTGGGGGTGCAAGTGCAATAAGCATATTTTCCCCGCCTAATCAGTTACACGAAGACAAAAATATTTAATCACCCTCTCCACTCTCTCCAGTCCTCACCTCACCTCTCTCTCTCTCTCTCTCACCCTCCAAACGTTGCTTTCTCCTTCTCCCTCTCCCTCTGCCCAACTTAGATTAGACTTGACGCAAAAGGAGAGTTTAAAATTTTTAAATGCTTTGCTTTAATTTCGTTATGCCGTGTTTGGATGATATATTTTCTCGTTGATTTAGAAACTATCCGATTTTTATTTACATTTTCTTGTAATTTTTTTTATATATTTACTTAACATGTTTAATTTTAGATTATTACAAAATAAATAATCATATTATATGTATGGTTGGATATGGTATGTGTGACAATTTGAATGGATTGATAAAATTATTTTCAAATCATTAAATAATTGCAATTATTCTTATATGGATGATGGCTTATGTTGTCATGATGTTTTGTGGGGGTAAATTTGGAAGACGGCCTCTAAAGTTTATGGTTAGGTTTACCTAAACTAATTAATAAGTGAAATATTATTAACCCCACTTCTAACTTTTTAACAAAATAATTATTTTGTCATAACTTTTTTGCTTTATTTGATTTTAATTATCATTCATGATCACAGATAGTTTTTAATCTTTATCATCTCAAACTCTTTAAAATATCACAATTTATTTTAACCATATCTTAAGTGTACAAACGACTTAAGTCTCAAACTCTTTAAAATATCACGATTTGTCTTGACCATATCTTAAGCGTACAGATGATTTAAGTGGTTCGTAGAATAGATAGATACAGATAATTTTAATTGCCAAATTACTTATCTAAAAATAGATAAGGTAATATGGTAAAATATAAAGTAAGTGAGCACTCTGTATCAATTATGATATTTTATTTTATTTTTGTTAAATATTATTTTTAAATCTTAATTTATTGGCATTAATTTGTAAACACTCATTTTTTATGCTTTTTATTTTTATTTATTATTATATTAAAAATATCATTGATCAAAAGACTATTAACTTTGCAAAAAATAATATTTATTTTTTTCTTCCCTATAAACACATGGCATGAGGTGATACTTTATAATATTTTTTTGTCATAATTGTTGTGTTATATACAAAAGCTTATTAAAAGATTAAAAAATGTCCAAAAGTCTAAAATAATTATTTGGACTAAAGTGTTTAAATTTCATTATAACCGAGGGGTTTCGTTACAACGTATAAATTAAATAATTTTAATATTCAAATTTTTTTTAAGAATTTGACGAAAGAGATAAATAATTATAATTCTAAAAAAAAATTAAATAAGGAGATAATCGTTATGTATAAAAATCTTAATCTTAACAAAATAAGAAAATATCAAGATATAATCATAATTTTAATAGGATTAGAAAATGTTAAGATTGACATTATTTGTAATAATCATAATCATGTTATGATTGAAAAATGTTAAGATAGACGTTATATACGGAAATCTTAATCTTGAACTACTTAAGATTATCCCATACTCTTTTATAAATAAACAATCACTTATTCTAAAAATGTATACTTTTAATATTAGTATAAATATTACTCTCGTGTTTTCAGCATTCAGCATTTATAATGTTTGAATTAAGTATTAAAATGTTTGTACGGGAGATCTTTCTCCGTACTTTGACTGTTTATTTTCTTGCAGACTTAAATGACTAGATGATGACTTTTTTAATTAAATAAATTTATTATTATATTTTAACGACAATAACAACTAATACTATGTTGCTACCCAAATAAAACATATTTTTTTTTGTTTTTTTTTCCATGTAACTATTGTTATCAAAATTGAATCAATATCACGTGATACATCTATACATGTTCTAATTAATTTTTGTAAAGAAGTAATAATATATAATTAAACAAATTCAGATTAAAAGTTGGAATTAGTGAGGCATTTTCAATTAAAAAAGTTATTTATTAATTTCCAGACTCATCTCATAATTAGTAATTCTAATAATAGTATAAATACAGAAGCTAAATTTTATTATTATTTGTATATAGTTTCTGATTTGAGATTCCAAGGAGACAAGCTGAATATATTATCTCTAAAACAAACAAGACCATTAATAGCTCTCTTAAAGCTGTCAAGTCACGAGTGTAATCAGACTTTGGAGTTTTCAGAGGAGAAGATGCCATTTAAGTTGGTCCAAAAGGTGAAATCGCTTACACGGCGCCTCTCACATTCGGCTCGATAAGACGTGAGAGAGATTAATCATGGTGACCCGGCCGGACGCAGTGGCTAGATCTGGACTCACCGCGCACAAGGAGCCCCCTCACTTTGGAGAGAGAATACCCCCACACTGTCACTTACAAGACTTGATCCTTGGTCTTTTGGTCCAAGATTCACCACAAAAAACACTTTGTGTCTCCCTTCTTAACCAACTAGGCTGCCCATGCAGGCAAGATGCCATTTAAGTTTGCTTGGGTAGAAGGAGGGCATTCGCTTACTCCAAGAATTAAATTGATTTAAAAATATAAATAAATAAATAAAATTTAAATAATAAAAATTTAAATAATTATACAAAAAAATATAAAAATGTACAAAACAAAAATATAAATTTGTTCCCATCTTGGCGTATATTTTTAAAAGATATTGATATTTATTATTAAATAATATGTTTTTCTTTAGTGAATACTCATCCTTTTAATTGAGTTAAAAATGTTCATTTCAAGTATAATTATTACAAGATTCAAGTATTAAAACTTAATCTTTCTAATTAATGAAATGTTTGGGACTAAAAACTAAGTTACAATTTAAATTTGTTTGAATGTTGTAATTATATATACTGGTAGAATTTTTAGTATCCACCATCTTAATATTATATGTTTCACTTGTTTTAAATTTTATCATTAATTAGATGATGTCATGTTATATAATTCAATAATTTATATAAAATATTTAATAATATTACTGAAAATAATCTTTAACAAAATATTAAGATTCAGTAAAATATTTGAAAGTTAAATTACTGAAGCCTAAGAAAGTGACACTGAGTCCACTATCCTTATTATATACATATATGTATGTATATGGAGACAAATTATTGATTGCTAGTATTGATTAGAGATATTTCCTAGAATGCATGAATAGTATATAATATAATGGTTGAAAAATGAGGGCACCCACAGAAGATATTGAATGATATAAGCAAATAATTGGCAGCATATAGCTTGTTATCTGGAAGGAATATCATCATTGAGCAAGTCCACTCCACAAGCTGTACTTTTAATGCATCAAGGTAAAGGTATATTTTTTTTCCCAGTAGCTTTCATAACTTTGTCATTTCCTTTCATAATTATTTGGTGTTGGATAATCCACCACACACACATATTGTCATTGTCACCCATATTATATCTATTTTTTTTCAGATTCTGTTTATTATTGTGTTTCCTGGCTTAGCTCCACAGGAATTCCTCAACTGGAGGCCCATCAAAGCACCAAAGCAAGAAAATGAGATATTTTCTAACACTTGTGAATATGAAAAGAAAATTAGAAATTGGATGACCACATGATTTTAACTAATTGGATTCAAGCAATATACATTGTTTTATAGACTTAGTTTTCGTAGTAACAACAAAAGATCACAAGTTTAAAATTTGAAAATAATCTCTATGAAAAATACAAAATGTTAAAAAGTATAAAATCAACCCTCCCCATCATCATAGAACAAAAGAGTTTCGGGCATTGAAGTCGACCTTTTTTTATAAAAAAAAAAGAGATGAAAATGGTAAAGGAATTATGAGACAAAAGTGATGACGTAACAGAAGGCGCAGAGAATTATCCTTTAGAGTTGGGAATAAAGAA
Organism: Diospyros lotus; assembly: GCF_014633365.1. Taxonomy (NCBI): domain Eukaryota; kingdom Viridiplantae; phylum Streptophyta; class Magnoliopsida; order Ericales; family Ebenaceae; genus Diospyros; species Diospyros lotus. Next base: position 1,385,847 of record NW_026267104.1, read on the forward strand.
AAACTACTTGCATAATAGGGATAGACACAAGGCTATTGACAGAGTTCCTTGCAGTATTACAGACATAATCTCGAATCCCATAATGCAGTCCTCTTCCACTTTCCCTTCAAAGCAAATTATCAGATTGACATTAGATAAATCCATAATACAAGCATACTTCAATGGACAAAATATGTAAAAACTCACAATAGCAGCAGTGGGACTGAGAAGCCATTGTTTAAGACAATGGCTATGTTAAGATGTGAAACCTATACAAGAGGCATTCATTTCCCCCCCCCCCCCGACGGTTAACTTCCCATGTAAGACCATGCAGACCCAAAAAACAGAAAATTACCCAGTTCATTCTTTTCACGCCCATTGAGAACCTAGACGAGTACGTACGCAATCACCGGGTCCGTGTGCTGGAGCGAGAAACGGAAGAATTGGGGATGGATGAGAACTAGTCAATCTGAAGACTTCTCACAAAAGATGCCGAAAGGAGGCACAAGTAGAGAAGTTGGCAAGGTCTTGAGCTCCCCAAGAGCCTGCTTGAGAGTTAACCGTTGCCGGCCATCACATTTACAGCATCAAGGCTATGCAAACATCCAAATGTGGCAAGAGTAAAGGGCTTTTTGAGGGTAAAAGAATAAATGCTGAAGCCAGGGGGTGGGAGAAATTATAGGAATTGCTGAAGCCAGAGAGCGTTCACAGCATCCTTCTCTAAGTCATTCTTCAATTTATGCACCTGTTCCAATGCATCCTTCAAGTCCATGTTCTCTAGGGGCAATTCAGAAAAATCTCTCAAGAACTGGTGAGCCCGAGCAGCACCTCTTGATATATCATCAGGGTCATGCTCTCTCTTTCGTTTGGATCCAACCTGTAAGTCGCACTTAATAAATTAATAAATTGTCCAAACTCCAGAGTCATTGACAAAGAAATCTACATAATCCAAAACTTGATATCAAGCAAAATCATATCCCATACAAGAATAAAACATACCTCTTGTTTAGCATCACTTGAAATTAGAGTGATAGGTGAGAAATCTTCCAACTCTGCAGCCTTTTCTCTAGCAAGGCTTACAACACTTTGAGGGAAGTTTGCAAATTCAGCAACATGAATACCAAAACTTTGATCGCAAGCACCTGGTTCAACCTGGAAAAGTAAGACCAATATGAGAGGCTGTGGTTGACTTGATCAATCAATGTACATGGCCTTACATACAGACTAGCAATTCTATAAGACACATTTGGAGGAAATTATGCAAATTATTCGTTTTCAAATAAGAAGTGAATATAGTAACTTAATTCATGAACAGATGATACACTACTAATTTTCTTTAAGTATTTCATAATTTCACCTAGTCTGTAGGTAGTTGTAATAAGTGCAATAGTTTAGCAAAATGTAAATACAATCATATTTGAAAATATGAAGGGTTTTAGCATCCGTGATTGTACGCATTGCAATTATGAATTATTTGTTACACCACCAAATAGTTATGCATGTAAGACAATTGACATATGCTGGCACGAGTCTTGTTAGAAATAGACGTGCAAAACTGAAGGTCTCAATGGGCAACACTTGTTTTTCATTTTCTAGTTTTATTCTCAAATTTTTCGGAAAAAAAATGTTTGGCAACTGTCACACACACATCCAACCACCTACACTTACACTGCACATCCTATCTCCATCACATTCAATCAAACACACCACATCCCATCTCCATCACTACCATCTAACAAGCATAGAACAAGAGGATTTCAGAACACAAACATGTTGATATGACAGTTTTGAAAGGATAAGAGCCAAAATGGCAGGTAAGTAACTATAAATAGAGATATATTCATATATGCATATGAAAAAAATAATTCCATCTTATTTTTCATTACTATTTTATTACATCAAAATGGTAAAAAAGATTCTTGAGCACATGAGATAAGGCACAATTGATGATGAGGCCATGGCATGAAACACGCAGTCTCTTATTTCAAAATTCTAAAAATGTTAGTGAAATAAACTTTGCAGACATTTTAGCCCCCTCCCACATGCTCGCGCTAGGAATTAAAGCATGATACATTGTTTTGTTCAACCCACTCACTGCTTATCTCTCAGAATCACTCCCTTGCCATTTATTGCCACTCACCACAACACCTTGTTTTCAAAAGCACTACGCAAGGGCCTACAGAACTTAGCGCACAGTGAAAAACACATAAATGAAATAGTATAAACTTTTACAAGCATAAAAAATATCATCTATTAAAAAGAAATCATTAAAAAAACTAAATAAGAATGAGGCCTACAAATTTAACAAATGAGGAAATACCACTTTTCATTTATATTTTATACACATTTACAAGTTCATAAAATCATAAAAAAAGCACAAGGAAAAAATCATCCCTAATTTACATCTATCCCTGATCAATCAACCCCTAAACAATCAATCAACAATTCACAACTTACAGCAATCGGAAATTAATAATCAATCCCTAATTTACGACAATCAAAAATATATTAACAATCTCTAATTTACACCTAATTACATGTTTCCATCAATATTTTTGCTCGAGAAATACAGCCTCTTTTTGTTTAAATGTATATATGATTTTATCAGATCTTAAACAATTTTTTTTTAGTAAGGTTTCCATTCAAGCAGCCAGATCATTGCAAAAATTTAAACAAATCCAACCATTTATACTGTGATAAAAAAAAAAAGAAAAAGAAACCAAGTGTTTTTCTAAAGTGCGCCTTTTTGCGCTTCAAAGCTCAGGTAAAACTGCAACTTAAGTGTGCTTTAATTGTGCTCGGCTTCACACACAAAAATAGCATGCTGCCCTTTGAGCTGAAAGCACACCTTCTTAAACACTGCCACAACAGCCACTACAGGCCACCCAAAGTACTTTTTCTCTCATACAAAATAATTCAAAGCGAAGAGCATTGACTTACACACACACATATATATATATATTTTTTGTATTTATTGTGACTGAATGTACCAAAATGTTTCGGTCTTTGTTTTTTGTTTTCTCCTTTCCTTCGGCAAATTGGAAAGACAGTTCCTTTTCTCTGTATTAAGCAATTGAAACTAACCCACATTATTAAAGGTCATCCAAACTAAGTTTGTTAATATGGCAAAATGTTTATTGAAGCAAGCATTTTCTGAATTTGACTAAACGTCCAGTTTCTAAGTATGTATGTATGAATGTATGTTTCAAGTGCCAGCTTCTTGGTAAATCTGTATCTGTCTAAAATGTTGACTTCTTGGTGCTTAGGGCAAATAATACACCCAACAAGTTGGTTGCCATATCTTTATTCAAAGGAACTCAACAGCTGGCCAAACCTTTTTATTACATTTTCCAAGAAAATTTAGAATTAAGTAGGTGCCTAGAGGCAATTTCCCTGTTTGATATAGCGTATGAAAAGATAACAAGAACAAAGAAAAAGAAAATGAAAGCAGAACATGTCATTGAGATACTATACCTACCTTGTAAAGCATGGTCAGCTTGTGACTTGATGAGTCAATGTGTGCACTGACATGATAATTTGCAACACCAACAATTCTCCTTGAAGCAACCTCACGATCTACACTTTCATGAGCTAATGCAGTGAGTTCATGGAAATGGGTTGCAAACAAAGTTGGTGCTTTAATGATGTCAACAAGATGCTCGCAAATGGCCCAAGCCAAACCTAGTAAACAAACGCAACATATTCATTTTTCTGTATGTTCTGCATATAATTTCATCATACTTTAGGAGACATTCAAAGATAAGTTCAATTAGAGCAGTGAGGTATGGCCTAAGAGCAAGCAAATTCCATTGCAATAATATGCAAGTGGGACAAGCATGTGAAAATAAAACTCAAGCTCACATATATGCTCTTTCAAAATATAAAAACCACAGTAGGTGACTTATAGGTCATCCCGCAATTCTTTAGCAAACTCCCATTTAATTAGTCCATTTTCCCAATTTATCAAATTTTATTCTCACAACAATAACTCTAATGAGATAAGTGGATAGGGGAGTTAGAACTTTCTAGATCTCAAAGAGTGATATAGAAAATGACAAGCTTCAAGTATGAAACTAACCGAATCCATCATATGTTGATGTTCCACGTCCCAACTCATCAATTATTACCAGTGACTTGTCTGTGGCTCCTTTAAGAATTGAAGCAGTCTCGAGCATTTCTTGCATAAAGGTAGAAACTCCACGTAGCTATTTGAGAGAGAGAGTGGGAGAGTCATATTACAATAGCATACTAAACCATCAATTGCTTGCCTTGAATTCAGGTGATTATTGCTAGTTACATATTAAGGATATTTCTTGGTCAACTAGCATCTTGCTTAGTCTTGTCAAGATTCAATAACCGTTTTTCATAAGTAAGCAAACAATATAAAAACAGGAAAACATGTAACGATACAAGGGCAATATCCATGCTTTACAAGCACTGGATGGCTACCACTACCAGCAAGCAAGAGAGAAGGAAGCCACTCAAGCAAAGGATAAAGCCAAAACATGCAGGAATCATGCAACAAACAATATGCCTCGCAACACATGAGCCATCCTTAGCAGGTAGTGGTGCCTACTGAAGATTAGATGCACAAGATACAAATAAGAGGATTGGAACATGTGAGAGGAAGACTGCAAGAAACACCTGTGAGGTCAGTATATGAAATGGAAGAAATTTGTAACGAAAAAAGTAGAGGACGACAAAAGAAAACTCAACAGAAAACCATTAAACATAACATAGGACATAATGACCTTAGCATATTGCATGGATAGAAATGGTTGGAGAATTAGAATTCATGTGGCCTACCCACCCAATGAGGTTAAGGCATGTGATTGTTGCTGCAGTACATTTATTTTTAATATTTAAAATGTCAAAAATGTTTCTAACTGTTTCTATATAATAGAATATTAATACAAAAACAATGTAAACATTAACAAAAATACTCATTCGTTGTTGTTCTTACCATATGTGCTAATCTTTTCCAAAGTACTGCATCTGCCACATCCCTATTGTGTTATATTTTTCCCATATCTGTATCCATCTTAATCATCCACACAAATCATTTCAGGGGTGATTAACCCAAAGAAGCAACTTTATTCTTCTTTACCAAATAGGTGAGGGATATTGGTTACAATATACACTGTAAAATGTATATATATATATATATATATTGAATTACTTCAGATAAGAAAAAAATCATTAAGCTATTTTAGTAACATATCAAACTATTATGAGTTTACTAACACCCAAATTAAGATACATTACTTCATGCAGTTCAATTTTATTTTTCCTCTGATTTCAACAAAAAGTTAATATTTAGAGTTCATGGATGCAAAAGAAAAAGAGAAGAAAACATTTCTTAGCATCTCTCATGTGTAAAACATGTATTGGCATTTCCCAATCCAGAAGAGGCAAGAATAATGCAGGAATCGCATCACTTAAGTATATGCCAAATTAACGGTTATGAAGCATAAATAAGTAATTCCCAGTTCTTGCCCCTCAAAGCAAAGTAAGATGGTGAGATGAAAGTCTTTATGAACTCTATTATCCTATGAAGTGCTCTCACACTTAACTTGAGTCTCTCTGATCGACTTCTAAATGATGAAAAGTGAACAACTATAAGATGTAGAATAGAAATTAAATGAAAATAAATGATTTTCATGTTGAAATTCTCTTCTTAAAAAAACTTGCGAGGTGTTTTTCATTTCCCCCCTTCATTTGGTGTTCTTCAAATCCACCAAAACATGTCATCTGAGTCTAACCTGGCAGTCCCCTGCACCCACACGGGCAAATATGCAATCACGAACAGAAATGCTAGCTGTGTCACAAGGAACAAAACAGCCAACCTGTGCCATCAAGATGTTCACACCAACCTACATTTAGCAAGAAACAAACAGAAATATTGAACTGTCAATGAACCAAAAACAGTAACTCTAATAGTATAGGAAAATCTACTTTATCCTGTTGATCAAGGACAACCAGATGGGTTCTATGTCCAGCATGAATGAGCTAATATAGTGGCTTCTAATTTACTATATTCATTGAGTCTATTTTAAATAAACTCCATCAGACATCTCATATCCTATCCCGAGTTCAAGTGCTCAACGAGGTGGTTCCTTCAAAATTTTGGAAGAGTCACGAGCACAGGTGACTAGAGAATCAAGACAGGATACCTGTCTAATAAATGTGGATTTTCCACCCATATTGGGCCCTGTGATAATCTGGAACCAACTTTTTCCCCTAACCTGTGGCAAGGATAAATTAAGTAAGATTCAAGACATTTTAAATGAAATAAATACAGAGAGAGAGAGAGAGAGAGTTTTGCATCAAAGACTCACAAGTCTACAATCATTTGGTATAAAATTCACCCAATCTTGTGCCTCGACACAAGGATGTCTACTCCCTTCTAATATAATATCTCCAACATCCTGTCATGACCAACGATACAATAAGCATAACTACTGCATAGTAATTTTCTGGCATGATTGGAAAACATTATTGTTTACAATAGAGTGAGCAATTTGTACCAATGATACAATAAGCATAACTATTGCATGGTAATCTTTCTGGCATGATTGGAAAAACATTATTGTTTGCAATAGAGTGAGCAATTTGTACCAACGATACAATAAGCATAACTATTGCATGGTAATCTTTCTGGCATGATTGGAAAAACATTATTGTTTGCAATAGAGTGAGCAATTTGTACCAACGATACAATAAGCATAACTATTGCATGGTAATCTTTCTGGCATGATTGGAAAAACATTATTGTTTGCAATAGAGTGAGCAATTTGTACCAACGATACAATAAGCATAACTATTGCATGGTAATCTTTCTGGCATGATTGGAAAAACATTATTGTTTGCAATAGAGTGAGCAAATAACTTGCAAATCATTACCGACGGGGTAATCTCTGGCCTTGTGTAGGGACTGGGAGAGCTAGCAGCCAGATCAGCAAAACTGAGCAAGACATCCAATTCAGAAAGCAACGCAGCTAAAGACTCAAAAACCTGCAAGAAGTAGTTTTGATTAGTTGGAAATAATAGATAAAAAGTAAAATATCCAGTTAATATAACTACCTCAGAAAAAGTTGCAGCAGTTTGAACTACCCTGGCAACCAACTCCTTTTGACAACTCTTATAATTCTCAACAATCTCTTGGTATTGGTCCCCTAACCTCTTTAGCTTTGCATTTGTAAACTTCACCCCATCCTTCCGAGTTTCAAGAACAATGAAGTGGGTGTTGAGCTTTTTCCTAATCTTTGGTTCTTCCTTCTTTGTAATTCTGAAGACGTGTCCAAACTGTGTGCCCTTATCTAACTTGAGAGTCTTATCTACAGCCAAGTCAAGGTCATTAGCTGTTTGTTTGTGCAAATTATGTATTTGACTTTCCAATAATTCTTGCTCATTCTTGAGTTCAGATAATCTTGGGTCATAACTAGATGAAATCATGTACTCCCCATTTTCAAGTTGATCAAGGTCAACAGCAGCTTCCACAAGAGCAATGAACCTATTCAAGTGATTGTCATCAGTCAAGACATCCAGTTCATCCAGATACCTTAGCTTGACAAGTGCTGAAAACTGTCCATCATGCCCTTTCAATGCACTTTTAATGTATGGAAGTCTAATGCTTGACTGCAGCATAAGAAAAACATGAAATAAGTGAACTGGCAATTTTCTCCAAGAGAAATTTATCCGGACACCTTCATGAACATTTGAGGTGCATTCACCAGTATGATATCAGACATTCAGAATAAACTCTCAGAGAAAGATATAACATTGAGTGAAAACATGAATCATGCAGGGATTTTGGCAACTGAACCATTATAAAAAAATTAAATTTATTGAACCTTACAATAGAATGATAAAATACCTGATAAAGCTTTACTATGTGCTGTAAGTTAGCTCTACGCTTCTCAACAAAGCGCATCAATCGCTCAATGTCAGAAATTCGTTTCAAGTGCTGTCTCAACCCCTGGCGAAGAGCAGTATCCTCTACAAATGCTTGTACCAAATCTAACCTTGAGTTGATTTCATTCACATCTAACAATGGCTGTTTGAGCCACATGTGCAGTAATCTTTTACCCATCCCTGCAGTACAGGTTCTATTCATAAGACCAAACAAGCTATAATTTTTGTTTGCATCTGTTTTGCTCTCCACCACATTCAGAGCCCTCATTACAGCAGAATCTAACCTCATATAGCTGTGTAGATTATATTGTTGGATGCTATAATTTCCATAGTTGCTCTCATCAGCAAGTAATTCTGCATAGGACAGCAATGAACCCAAAGCCCCAGAAGCAACTTCAAAGCCAGATACTAAATCCCGAACTGGTTCAATAGAACCTTTCACAAGCCTACCAAGATCCTGCACTAAATCCCTTCCTTTAAACTCGCTTTTCTTTCTTTCCATTAGCATCACACCACATCTTGACAAAGCATCATGTAAAGGTTTACATTCAATGGATTTGGAACTGTCAAGGGGCAAAAGGCATTCCTTGCAACCAAGAGCAACTAAAGCTGACTCCACATTTGTGAAGTGGCTATCTTCAAGAAATTCAGCCAGACCTATTACTCTTTTAGTAAGGTTAACATAGCCCATTCCTACAGTGCACCCATTTTCACAGAAGTTGGGACTGAGGGCAACAATCACAGGAGAATCCTGCATATCATTGTTAGCAAACAAAATGTCTTCAAAACTGCCTAAATTTCCAGGGCTACCACGTTTTGTTAGTCTCCAATTTGACCCACTTCCTTCATACAGCTCTAGAGTATGGTCTGCTCTCTCCAAGAGAAGATCACGGGTAATGGTCTCAAACATATTTCTACTTACACTAACACTAGAAATAGCATCAGATCCACTACCCAGTTGCCGTAGAGCAGTAGTAGTATGGTAATAGGTCTTTGCAATGAAAGTTGCATTCTCGCCATGAGAGGTATAGTAATCCTGAGGGAATAACACCAAGTTTTAGCAATATAAAAGGAAAGCATTTAATCATCTTGTCTCCATGCATTTGTAACTTTGTGAGTGGAAAACCATATGATCCAAACAACAAAATATTGTTGGACAATTAATTCTATGGTACATGCCTGATGATACAACAATATTACATCAACAGAAATTAATACTAAGATACATGCTTGACGTTCACTATTACATCATCAAGTGTGTCTAGTTTGAGTGTCTTAATTATATGGGTTACATCAATTCCAACCCCTGGATCTTATGTAGAATGGAGTACAAGTATTGAAACTGCTCACCCTTGGGCATTAACTACAATAGATTGCTAAATAAAATTGATTACTTTTATCCAATATTCTGTTCTTAGTCCTCATGAACCTAAATGGAAATATTATTACATAGATAATACCATTGCTTTCTGTCAAGGCATTTTGTTTTGTTCAAATGGATAATTAGGATTGGGGGTAACTCAGTAAATGCATTTGAAGCTTCCAAAGGCAGCAGATATTGCGATATCCTTAAGCGATGTTTTGGCCAGACAGACTTATTTCATGATATTAATAGGATTCTATTAGTAGAATTGACAAACCTCGGGGGGGAGAACATAATTCTCAAGAGCCTAGAGGATCCAATGTAATAGTCAACAGAACTTGAGGAAAATGGATATGCGTTGTGCTATACTCAATGGCATCCTCACAACTGGACCATGCCAATTCCAGAATGGTGGAAGGAGAAACAAGGAATTTTTTAGTAAAATTGATAAAGGATCAATGATAGGCCCTTACCTCTTCGCATTCTTTTGGGATTAACACTCTAGAAGCATTCAAGAGAATCTTTCAGGGTATGATATTTGCAAAGAAATATAGTTTCAGATATGATGAAACAAGAGGAGTATCATCAAAGATAAGAGTTAAGAATATCCTATCTAATAGGATTAAGTTACTTAGGATAAATGAACTTTTTCATAATTACATTCTGAGATGAAATACAGCAGGATTTAATGGACAATTGGCTTTTGTTGATATCTTAAATCAAATATTCACAGAAGTGGAGAGATTGCAGAGGATATGGATTGGGCCAATAGAATTATAGGAGGATGGGGGGAATAGAAACGTGTATTAGGAGCTCTGAGTGATCGTGGGATCTGCATTAAGTTTGAAAGAAAACTTTGTATAAAACTTATTCATGGTACTGAATGAAGTGTGTGCAAATTACTATAGATGAAATAACAATGTTAAGATGGATTTTAAATTACAATAAAATAACCAACACAGAATTTTAGATAAGTACAAATGCCAAAGTTTTAAAATAAACAGCACTAAACGGTTTGACAAGGTTCGGTCGTGCGCATCATAAATCAATTAATCTAAATTTCAGCTATTTGGGTAAATACATACACTAACATTGATATTATATTTTATTTAGAGGAGGTGAATGCACACTGTATAATAACATAACAATCATCGCATCCACAACAAAATCACTATCTCTCACACACACAACAAACAGAGAGAAAGAGATAGATGAAGAGAGCTAACCCGGCGATCAAAGAACCGAACCACCTTAGCGTCCTACAAGCACAGCAAATCATCAGTCAAATACATTTTTTTTTCTTAACAATCCCAATTTAAAAAATAGAGACTCAAACCAACTGCAAATATACAGAAAGGGTTTGCTTACATGCGGTAGGGTTTTGAAGAACGAGAGAAACCCCTGAGCTTGCTTAGCATCTACAACAACAATCGAGACCCACGGTAAATCGAAAAAACAAAAACCGAAAACCCTAGTTCGTATCGTTACATTTTCAGCAATCAAAACCACGAAAGCAAACAAAAAACTCAAGAAAGGGTTTCACTCACTCCCCTTTTGGCATACATACCGAGTTTGAGCTCGGGAAGCTTGTTCTTTTCCAGCAAATCTCCCTCCATTTTGGGGCTTTAATCTGCAAGATACAGAGATGGATTCTAGGGTTTACGTTAAAAGTAAAGATTCAAGCGCTCCGAACACCTCGACACTACAGAATTATATACATCTTCCGATGGGTAATTGCTCCAATTTATACGAAGACGATTCTTCAGGCCGGCAATTGGCGGGAAGAAAATGGCGGGCACAGGGAAGGGCGTGGCGACTTTGTTCTTCCGATTTGGGCCTAAGATCCACAATGAAGGCCCATAAACTTTGGGCTTGTTAAAATTTGAATGGTGTGTCTCTCTCCCAAAAAAAATAAAAAATTGAATGATGTGGGCCCACATTGCTATTAATGTAACTTTAATTTAATTCTAATTCGATATAATTATTATACAGCCAATGGCATATTTTTGACTAAAATTTTATATATTTTTATTTGTGCAACTTTTTGTAATTTTCAAATATGTCATTAGATCGTGCAAAATTACTTATTTAAATATTTACCCAACAAATAATATGCACGCGCACTAATGTAGTAGTTTACTAGCATCTTCTTAGCTTTCCCCCTCTTTCTAACTATGTCTCCTCAACTTCATTTATTTTTTGACTTTATTTCTTTTCTTTCTAATGTCTTTTGTGTTTTGGGCTACGTCTCTTCCAATGTCTTCTCTCTCTAGCGTTTCTTTACCTTTCTCTTTCTCTTTGATTACATCATCTCAAATTCAATAACATTTTTGCTCTCCCTCTTTCTTTCTCTATCTATTAAAGAAAGAGGGAACTAGAGAAACTCAAGATGACATGTAGCTAGAGAAAGATAAGGAGTTAAAAAACTTCAAAAAGAAAATAGGAGCTAAAAAGATGCTAATGTAGAGAAAGAGAGAGTTGATAAGACATAAGAGAGAAAGGACTTTGGAGAGAAAGAATGAAAGAAAGAGATGGAACTGAAGAAATGCTAGAAAACTGTAATATCAACATACGTGAGTATCAATTGATAGCTAAGTGTTTAAATGAATGATTTAATTTACATGGTTCAGGAGCACGTTTAAAATCACAACAAAAATTAAGATTTCACAAAATATATATATATATATAAAAGTTTAGGGGTAAAAATATGCTATTGGCATTGTTGAACACAATGAATATTCAATGTAATTTATGAAATTGAATCTTTTTTATATTTAAATCTATCTTAAAATTGTTGAGTGTAATTTATTATTATTATTATTATAAATGACTTCTGATGCCGGTTGTTTTGACATATTGCATATTAATTTACTTAATCAACCAATTTATTTTAATTTTATTATATTTAAGTTTTTTTTTTTTTGGTAACAAGTTAAGGAATTGGAAAGACCCTCTATTTTATTTGTTTTCTTGTAATGAAAAAAAGGAATCAAATATAATATGATGGCAAGCTATAAATAGATATAGTTACAAAATGGGTAAATTACAAAAAAATATTAAATAAAAATAACTTTCACTTGGTCTTTAAATCTTGATTTAACATTTAAATGTAATCAAATGAGGTATTCATTCCATGTTTAATTTCACTTTAATTTTTAAATAAAGTGATTGCCATGCCATCATATCTCTCTCCTTTCTTTTACAAGATTAAAATGTTGTTGTTGGAGTTAACAAAAAAAAAAAAAAAAGAAATATAACTAAAAATCACTCAAAAAAGGTTAAAATATTGGTTTAAATAAACAAAAAAGTTATTGAAAAACTATGTTTGCATGGTAAATATGAGCACAATAACATCTAAGGGTGTTCAAATTCTTGTTCGAATTAGAAAATCGATCGGAAAGTGATGGATGCAGTCCATGTTTCACTTAGAGGTCTAGTCAGTTTTTGATTCAGGATTGATCTAAAATCGAAAATCAATTGCAATAATACATATAATATAAATTAAATTATTTAATATATAATATAATATGTTATTAAAATTATACGAATAAAAATTACTTTCGGTCTGAACTGCATTTGTTTTTTAGAGTTTGTGTTATGAATATTTTAACTATATATCATTCAATAAAGTGTATACAAATAGACATTTATTAAGGACATTTAAAACATTTTATACCCCAAACTATAAGAAATAACTATAGTCTAAATTGAAAGTAATCAACAACAAATTATAAAATTCTCCAGCTTATTACAAACACACACACACACACACACACGCATATATAATATAATATATATTATTAAAACTAGTGTTGAAATTTTATTTAGATGATATATATAAAAATTTTGTTTAGATTTAGAATTTTGTTCAGATTCTCAATCTAATTAGATTTGAACCTTTGCAAGGACACTTTTTTGGCATTAAAGGTAGTCTCCATGATCATATCTGGTCCACTGGAATGAGAAATTGAGCATCAAAGAAGCCACTATCACACAGTCTACCCTCCCATTTAAGGGTTTTTCCCCCCCTTTTCAAAGCCTAATTCAGGCTTTCAAAACCCATCTTCCTGAGATTAGTCAAATAAATAAATAAATAGTCCTATCTTCCTTAATTAATCAATTTTTCATCTCTTATGGAAGTTCCTTGTTAATGTCTGTGATTTGGTTGGTCAAGTACTAGTTCTATCTTTGCTCAGAATATATATATATATATATATCGGCGCTTAATTAATCAATGGGTATCATCATTGCTTAATCCATCAACCGAAGGTGATGCTGAGATATTGACACAAAAGGTAGAGTTTTAGGGTTAGGTATACGTATATATAGCTCACACATGATCAACAGAGAGGTGCAATACATTCCAAAACAGTGAAGAAGACTAGAGCTAGCGTGCCACGAGCTGTTCTACTGAATTGACTCGAGCAAATTAAATTGCATCTTAATTATTCATCAATTTGTACTCGGGCTTTATATATATATATATATATATATTTATACACGTATAGCCACGCTGGATTAAGTTATATGATTTGTTGCTTGTCACAGTCATTAATTAGCTTAATTATTATTTGGTGGTTAGTTGGAAGTTTAGTTTTCAAGAATAATGGTTGCCCTTTTACTGAAACAATCTAGGGCTTGTCCTAACATTGCTTGGTATCACACCATGCCACAAGAGAACAAAGGATAAGATAGTGCAAGGAAATCAACAAATGCTTTCTTCAGAATACTATGAAATGATTCAAAGGCTTTGGCTTTGGCAGGCAGGCAGCAGGCAATAGTACACCACTCCCTTTTCCTTTCTTACTTGTTCTTTTCCTCTCCATCCAAGGAGAAGGAAAACCAGTTTAGGGTTTATGATTTAATTAGGTAACCGAAAAGTCTCTTTTGTATCACCAGGGAAGATTAAACTTGATGGATCAATTAACATATATATACAAAGCAAATATATATACAGTATAAGGATTAATACATTTTTGGAGCACACAATTGGAGTAAGTAATTAGTGGCCCCCCACATGCAATTCATTAAACTAATGAGAATTTTTTCGATCACGCTTAGAATGATCCGAGGACAGTATAAGGAAATCATTATGGAAAAAGCAGGAATAATTAGGACAAGCAAAACAAAGCAAAGCTAGCTGCAGATGATGATTAATTTAATTTGCACACACTTATATATATATATATATAAATATATATATTTTTGGGGATAAAAAGGAGACATCTTTTCAGGTCCAACTCCAAGGCAGGCGTTTGGGTCCAATCAAGAACATCTTCAATTATAGAAACAACACATAGAAGAAACCAGCTCTAGAGCGAGCCAAACAGGTGCTATCCTAACATGGTACATATCATCTACCTACTGCACAAAATGGTGACATTTCTTGTCATTACAGAACTGCTTCATTGAGAAACCATTCCTGGAATGCTTTTTAAGCTGTAAAGTGTCTTAATTAGTACCCCTTTGAAGCGTATGTATATGTGCGCGCGTGTGTATATATATATATGTCGAATTTTACACAAAAAAAATAACAAAATGAAATAGAACTGTGAAATTAATCAAATCTAGGGTTCTAAGACTCAGAGCTGTAAGAGTAAAGTTTTTTCATCACATGTGTAATTATTTTTTTTCTTTTCGTTTTTCTAAACCAAATATTATTGGAATGAATTAATGCGAACTGATGCGAAGCATGTTACAGACATCTATGAAATAAATTGTAAAATTAAATCTTGAGTTCTGAAAAGAAAGAAAATGAAGGAAAAATCAAACTTAAAATAGGGAAGTGGCCTCTAACTCTTAAGTAACAATTTAGGACTATGAGTTGTGAAAAGAAAGAAAAATTAATGAAGTTATGTATGTTCTATGTATAAAAACTTATAATGGGCAATCAGATTCAAAAGTGAGGTTTTTACACATACATATCTATTCAGTCAGTTCTCATTTTTCTTGACTGATCAAATAAATAGATATGGATAAAAAAGGAGACAGTCAAACAGACATCTTTAAAAGAGTACTGCACTCTGCAAAAGGATAAATAAATAAAATAAATGGTACTGCAAAAATAAATCTTGGGAAAAGCTCCCCTTAATTAGGGGGCAAGTTCCACTGGGGAAGTGACCTTAACCTTAACGTTAGATATTTGTGGAAAGAGAGGAAAAAACAAAAGAAAGTTAAATTGCTTATCTTTGATGGGTAAATAAATAAATATACTGCAAAAATAAATATTGGGAAAAACTCCCATTAATTAGGGGTCAAGTTCCACTTTGAAAGTGGCCTTAACCTTAATGTTACACATTTGTGGAAAGAAAGGAAAATAGAAAGAAAGTTAAATTGCTTATCATTGATGGATAATCACTAATGAAATAGGAAAGATGAAGTTTTTGGCACAGATTTACACGAGGACAATTGAATTCCCCATTTCAATTTCGTGTGAAGGTACAGTACTGGAGACAAGAGAAGGGCTAAAAGCCTGAATGGGCAAAATTCAAAGTACCACTGCAAACACATAAAGTTACGGAACAAGAAATAATGAACAGGTCGTACCCAAATTTCTTACTCCCAGTGGAAACTGGGAATGGTTCATCCCCTAAGAAGCTGAAAGTTGAAGGAATATGTATATATATAGATAGAGAGAGAGAGAGATAGACGAAGAATCTGCAGTGGCAGGTTGAAAAACAGAAAGGAAAAGTAAGCATATAAATGGTAGTGGCAGAGATGAGAGATATAGCTTCTTGGATCGCCATTGATGGGCCATCAAAAGAAGGGAAGGGAAGGGAAGGGAAGGGAAGGGGCCTCTTTTGCATATATCAGCCGAAATGAAAGCACTTATTTTGGAGTTGAATGGTCTCATTGTCACCAACCTTTAAATGGGCTCTCTTTTGGCTTCATAATAACTCTCTATCTACTACTTCATGGTTATCTCATCCTTTCCCCTTTGACAGCAACCCCAGCAAAACCTCACCATTTGTGGTCCTCCTACTAAGCAAGTAAAGCCAGTCTAAACATGACAGCCTCTCTCTCTCAGCCATATAGAGAAAGAGAAGAAAGAAAAACCGGAGAGAGAGAGAGGTGTGGAATAAGGGGCGGCATGTAAAAATGGAAAGGAACATGTGAGGAGAGAGAGAGAGAAGTATATCAATGGTGGATTGGACTATTACTATATTGTCAAATAAAGATGAGTAGGCAGTATCATTGGCAGGAAGTGATTGGATAGGGATTCAAGCAGGTCTAGTGAATATCAATAGCAAGTACAAGCATATGCAACTCTTTCTTCAAAACGTCCATCTCTCTCACTCTGTGTGAGAGAGAGAGGTAAAGCTTTAAAGATGGAAAAGAAAAGATAAAACCGATAAGCATGCGTCAGGGAGAGAGAGAACCCAACAACGACATTCTCTCTCTCTCTCCATATAGACTCGGAATATATTGATTGATGCACATACATAGAGAGAGAGAGAGGAGAGAGAGCGCGGGTGGGGGGCTTCCTCTTTTTGGTGAAAGCGACATCGTCACCCCAGTCAAAGGATCAATTGCCTTACAGAGCAGGCCTCACTGTATAATGGCTCGAGAAAAATAATTGTCCTTGTCTAGGGTTAAAGGTGGCCACGTGGTGCCACAAAAGGTATGGTGTCACACGGGCAGCATCTCCCCAAGCCATCAAGCTACTAACCCTAAACCCACAAACTCCAAAATGGAATCCTGCAACTGTTTGATTTAACAGCGGAATAGGGAAAGGAAAATTCGGAAAAAAAAAAAAGCCACGACATCAACTATATCAACAATGTATCAAGTTTTTATTTTATTAAGTGAAACTGAGTATTTGAATTTTAATCTTCCAATCATTTGTATATATTTATGTATATGAACTCAATTTTTGTAAAATTATCATATGATTTACATCCTATTTAAGTGTTTCTGTGAAAAAAAAAAAGTTGAGTAGATGAGTTTCCCTGTCAATCTCTCACCTGCAACCATGTGAAGTGGCACTATACCATCAAGTGGCTTCCTATCCACTCACTTCTTACAATATCTCTGCCGCTTCCTTTCCCTTTCATGGTCCAACCACAGAGACCCAACTTTTGCTATAAAGGTGTAGATGTAGAAATTCATTGCTCTTTGTCCCCAATAAATTCCTCCTTTATTATCTCCATCCTTGCTCGTCACAACACAAGAACTACTACTACTATTACTGCAGAGAAGTCTCTCTAGTTTGAAACCCACAAAAAAGCTAAAGCCTCCGTGGCTGTCTTTCTCAAACTCTGGTTGTCATTTGCTTGACGGAGAGAGAGGTGAAGACACAGTGCCCTCTCTCTTTCTCTCAGGCACGCAACCAATTAATCCCCCATAACCAACACAAGTACAAGGTGTTTTAGGTTCAAATAGGTTGTCTTTCTCAAGCTTTTAGACCCAAAAAAAGGACTGTTTTTACTCTCAAAATCTCCATCTCTGATTGTGCAGCACATACACTTAACCTTGAAAAGGGTTAGAAATTGACACTTGGAGCTTCCAAAATCAGTCCTCTAAACTCTCAACTAAGTCTTTGTTTGTTACTCTCTTACAGGGCTGAAGTTGAAGCTATCTCAAGAGATGGTACGGAGCTCAAAATCTTAGGGTGCACCTGTCTTTCTCAACCTCTCTCTCTCTAGTCCCCACTATAGCTTCAAAGTTAAGCTACAGTTTCAAAGCCAACCATATAGATAATATGTTTTCTTCCAACAGCAATGGCTACTCTCTTCCTAATTCAGTCCATGAAATCAACCCCAATTACTTTTCTCCGTTCTTCCACTACGAAGACGACGTGGTCCTTCAGAACTTCCATGAGCTCTTCCTCCAGCCGGCCCTGACAGCAGACTGTGCCGCCGCCGGAACCGCCATGGCGGAGAAAGGAGAATGTGAAAAGCAGATTCTGAGAAAGAGATCTTCCAAGAAAGACCGCCACAGCAAGATCACCACGGCGCAAGGCCCGCGAGACCGGAGGATGAGATTGTCGCTTGAAGTTGCCCGGGAGTTCTTTAATCTGCAAGACATGCTGGGATTCGATAAAGCCAGCAAAACAGTCGAATGGTTGTTAACCAAGTCCAAGGGAGCCATCGAGGAGCTCACCGGAGGGATAAAGAAAAGCTTCAGCGACGGCGCAAACAGTGCATCCTCCACTTCTGAGTGTGAAGTTGTGTCCGGGACCAACACTTCTGTGGCCACTGGAGATGTCATGATCCAATCCCAAATCCATAAAGCCAAGCCGCCCTCGGCTTCTTCTGCCAAGGAAATCAAGAAGTCGGCCAGATCAGTGGCCCGCAAATCTGCATTTCACCCTCTTGCGAGAGAGTCTAGGGAGAAGGCGAGGGCGAGGGCAAGGGAAAGGACTAGAGAGAAGAATGAATCGAAATTTCCAGTGGAAGGGGTGAATCATGAAGTGAATGGCCGATTAGGGTCTTCTTGGAGCACTGATCCCTTCGAATATGGAGAAGAATCCGCTGCTCAAAGCCACAACATCAGCCCCTTCGACATTGAAGCGCTCAGTTCATCCATGATTTTCAACAACAATCTGCAAAGCAGTGGGATATCTGAAGAGGTAATAAGTTCTAAATTCAGTCAAAATAAAAGACAATTAGGACATCGAAACAGTGCAATAACATGGTAAGATCCTAATTCAATTACTTGTCTCTCCAAAAGGAAAATAAAACTGAATTATATAGGATATATATATATATATTTCAAAATAGTGCAATAACATGATCCATCTAGTAGTCATGTGTTAGAAATTTTATTTCTAGCAAAATTAGGCTTCCATTAATCGCACAAACACAATACAATTTTAGTGAGATATGGATAATTAATTATACTACTTGATAACGACCCACTCATCGGATAATGTGAAGCAAGTAATACCCAACTCAAAATATGCTGATCCTCACATGTATATATTGTTTGCAGCATCATTTCCCAGACTTCCAAGTTTATGGCAAGCCATGGGAGGCCTACAACAGTATAAATCTAAGCTAAGTAAGCCCATCACGATTACTTGTATCTTCTTTGTTGCTTTGAGAGGAGAAAAATCCGAAGAAGGCTCTAGATACATAATCTGCCTTTCTTTCCATTTGGGAAATATGTTCCAATAGATATGTATCTATTAATGAACATATACATATCCCTCTAATTTGTGAACTGAAGCTACTTTGTTGAGATGATTGTTATGTACCATTTAATTGTAAGTGAAAACTCCTATCTTTCTTGATGTGGAATCTCTCTTGTGCCCTTCTGAACCTTCTGTGGTTTAAAGAGACAACCAAGATAAGCCTAGCTAGGCCAAACAGAACTGGATAAATATAGTACTCTAGAGATACCGTACGGTGCAAACTATTAACAGCCACAGGCCTTCTGCTTGTTTCTTCATTCTTTTCTCTACTGCATATATATTGATGCAATTCACGACCGCATGAAAATGGAGTATGAAAATACAAGGTTGGAGATTTTCGTCATCAGCTCAGCTCATAGATTTATATAGTACAGTACTGCAAAGATCTAAGAAAAAGGCTAATTTTTAATGTAACAGCTGATCATCGATCAACTAACTAATTATACTTGTTCTTCCCACTTCTGGATCTGTGATATGCATAGGCAAATGAAAATCATGTCTAGATTAGCTAGGGACTGAAGGTAAGTCCAATTTTGGCTTTCAGAATGATGTACGACTCAAATCGATATTTCATGCTATAGTTGGCTATTGATGAATTATTTTCTTTGAAAAATTAAGCTTCAGAAGGAGCCAGTCATATATGAGAACTACGGTATATGAATGGAGAATCAGATTAGGTCCTCCAGTTCATAAACTATGCTATATACTCATTTAATTTTAAACATGTGATAATTCAAAAGTTAGCTAGGAAATATACTGTGCTTCATTCCAGAATAAGAGGTTTTTGTTTGTTGATTGCCCATATCTAGGAAATATCTTCTTCATTGTCTCATTGTTTAAACATTCTAGTTAAGTTGGGTACTCCAATACCATAGTTTCTATATAGGATAGATCAATGTTCAACCTGGTAAGGAAATAAATCATTTGTGGATGAAATATGTTTTTACAAATAATTTAGGGTCCAAAATAAATAATATGAATGATTTAGGGGATCTTCAATTGCATAGATTTCTCGTTCACATGCATACACAATATACTGATTCTATATATGCCTCGACAATTAAACCGTCGAGGGAATATATAGGTTCAAATGTACAAGAGTTTTATCCACAAAAGTTTTTCCAACCATTCTACGTGCATTTAGAACACTTTCACACCCAAAATCCAAGATGTTATCCCTGTAACTCCTTTCTCCCTTGATCTAGTTCTTCCTCTTTGTTTCATGTTTTCACCAAGTAAAAAATTAAAACACATGAGCAAATAACTTTAAGTATGCATGCTTGATGAAAATCACTGAAAGGGATTGAAGATAAAATCCCTTTTTCACTTTCAATTCATGCTTTCAAGTGAATTGATACATGGAGAGTGATTGATCTTACAAACTATATGTTGAGCTCATTTTATTTGGCGACAATAATTAAGGTTTGGAAGAAGCCAATCATGAAATGAAATAATATATACTTGCAATTTACAAAAATTCATATACAAAATTAAACTTTGTATTCAATACTATAAATTGAATACTTGATCTTAGAAGTATTAAATGTAATACCTTTTCTTCTTAATTCATTTTTTTGAGTTTTTTTTTAATTATTTGTTGGTAAGTTAAACAATACATTATTCTTAATGAAGTATTTTTATGCTTGTTTTCTACTTTTATACTTTTTATTTCTGTTCTTCCTACGAGCCCTTATTTCTTTCAAACTCGTAGAGATAAATATTGTATTCAGATAACATAGATTAATGAGTTAATGATTGAGATTAATTTGGCATCAATCATGTCCTTTTTCATTACCTATACATACATAAATAAACAGTTTTTTTTGCTTGGTCATATTAATAAACAATTATTCTACTATACAACCCAACTTTTGTATAACTGGATGTTAATGAATAAAAAATAAATCTCAATCTCAAACAGGTGTTCCCTAATCAAGTGCTCTGCATGCACGAATATTATATATTTTCATGAACATGCTAAACCTGTAGCCATCTGCATTTTGGTTCTATTCCCTTATCCCAAAAAGGTTTTCTACTTTTGGTTGGGTTTTAGTAGAGAAGATTGTGAAGTAATTCAAACTTTCAACATCTTAACCATGCCTGATCATTAATCATAATACCTAATTTAATGTAACAAGTATTTCTCTCTACAGTTCTCATCAGTTAGGTGGAGAATTAATGAGAATATGCCAATAAAATTGAGAAACAATCCAGAACACAGTGCTGTTGCAGCCATGGCATAATGATAGCAAATCCTCGGTTAAGGATGGAAATTGACCGACAATCAATTAAATCAAATGCATTGATGAATATACATAATTTCAAGCTGTAAAATATAATGTTTAGCAAAGGGTTAACAAACTTTTGGATTCATGAAATGTAATGAGATCTTCAGATAACTAACTATGCACTCAGAGAACCCCTAAACCATATAATTTGTAATGAAACTTCATGCAAACAGGAAATCTTTCAATGCTCAGAATATACCCTTTTTAAAAAAAAAAAAAAAAAATTCTAACCACAGAGCCAGAAAGCACAGCAACTGATGATTTTCTTAAGCAAAGAAGGAAGATGTGTTCGTTGTTTATTGCATTCCTCATATTTGGGAAACACATTAATTTTTCTTAAAGAATTCTCATAATCATTGAGAGAAATAATTGTGGGATCTGGTTTTGTATACCTTTTAATTCTCTTTCATTCAATAAGAACATAAGATTACCACAAAGAGCAAATTTACTGAAAAGCAAAGGCATGAAGGGAGCATTGAAACAAGTTACCAGCTTTCTCTAAATGGAAGGCCCTTTCTATACGCCGATGGTCGATCCCCTTCTGCAAGAATGTGAAAACAAGAAAGGAGAAAGTTGAGCAAATGACATAATAGAGTTGGAACAAACAAAAACCATCACCTCCGAAATTTTGAATAGTATTTTCACAATTTTGAGCTTTAATTAAGTCCAAATATGTAAAAGATTAAAAGATTACAGAAAGGTTTATGGAAAGAAAAATGCTTCTTGATCATGTATAAGAATGGGAATTGAAATGGTTCAATTTGTGTATAATAGGAATATCTGTAATAAGAAAAAATAAAATAAAATTCATCCATTAGACAAAAAGGGGATTACAAAAGGGAAGCACAGCTTCCTCTGTTCACAGAAGCCAGTGTTATAGTAATTTTTATAGTAATTTGCAGGTTCTTGATGTACTCATAGGATTGTTTTGATAAAAAAAAAAAAGCATGTTCTATGAATGATCAAATGAACTTTCCAAGGTTGTAGCCCCAAGGGCATAGCTCATCTGGCAAAAGAAGATCCCACCTGCTCTGTAGTGTTGTTCTCTGGGCCCGCAATTGGTCGAGGGATCGAGCACTGGCCACGACGTGACATATCCTGATTTACCTCTCTAGTGTAGATTTTGGGGCGGGGAGGTTAGAGACGCCAGTGATGGGTTGTAGTTCCCCCTCCAAAAAAAAAGCTTTCCAAAGTTATATGTTTGAATTTTCACCTATATATGATAATATTTTGAAAAAAAAATTATTTTTTTAAATGATCGTTCGAGACATGGGGTGATTAGATGAAATACCCAATCTAACCTAACTTCCTCTGAAAAGAAGTGCTGGCTAGTCAGCGAGGAATGCATTATAGTTTTCTGTTTTTTGTTTTCTAATTTATTTATTTAGAAGAGGTGACCCTTTTCATCACCATTCAAGTAATGTTGGTTAAAATGTGAAAAATCAATGGAAAAGTGTGCTTTGGATGCTGGTTACAAAAGTGAAAAGTTGCAGACTAACTCATCACTAACTAAAGATGAAAATACAGAAAGTTGGAACGATTTCCTAATAGGATATAGATCTCATGTAATTATAGTTAATGCACTAATATACTAATCATGTTTGTACATTTTTCTCTGAGTTTTCCGATCACTATCCTTTGAACAAATGTCATGTAAAAGGTTCATTGGAAAAAAAATCAAAACAAAATACAATAAAATAGACTTTTGAACAAAGGTGAGTTTTGCAAAGATATATCAGTTTTTTAGGCACTCATTAAACATGTATAAAGGCCCTGTATTTGTGTACAAGTTCTTAGAAAGGGAAATATTAAAACAAAAGGATTTTTCAATTTTACTTAGAAAAATAAAAATAAATTCATATGAATAACTAAATATAAGTATATTGTTGTTGTGTGGTGTATGCTTCTTAATAAATTGTCACATTTCGAAAACATTATTTATTTGGGAAAACATATCCTATACACAATCACAATAATTCAATTATATAATATCCAGATTATTAGTGTGGTTAACAAGAATCAAATTGGGGTTGGATTTCACAAACCTTAGTCAAACCCTAACGGAGAGAGTCCAATACCAACTAGATATATCGTGAAGACTAATAATTTTTCTAAATTATCTTCATAGGTATAACACTTCCCACTTCTCCCCTCCCAATTTATATGGTTCTTGATGTTCATTTTGTTGTTATGGAAGCCATTTCACTTTTTGGGTAGTCATTGTCTCTTTCAAAGAATGCTAAGACCACCGTATATTACTTTCATTCTTATTTCAAGACTCTTTAGATATTTTACATAATTTCTTTTTCATGAACTATATTAGTTATAGGCTCTAAATCATCAATCTATATGATAGTCAGCTAGCGTAGATGGAGACTTAATCACTCTCAAAATCGAACAATTAATCATTTGTACCATACCTAATACTTAAATGCAAGCAAATGAGGCAAGTCTTTAACTAGCATATATGATGGAAGGTCAAGTCTTTTAGCATCCTAGCTTGCTAGAGATGTTTGTAAACCACCTAATCAATGCCAAATTGAACCTCCAATAGAATCAAAACCATTGCTATAGTGGCTTGAATTTTGTGCTTGAAAATGATGAGCAATAAAGTATTACAGGAAGGCTGAGAGGTCCACAATGTCTGAGGAAATCCTATACTTGTAGGTATAATAATCCTCGTGTCTCTTAAGCATTTCCAAGTGACGTGAAGGCTAAAAGCAATTGTGACTTAGAAGTGCTTCGAGGAGGGTATGGTGACATTGCAACTTCATTGAATGAAAACTACTCTTGATTTGACACCACCCTTTATTTATTATCTGTTTTAAATTTAGATTAAAAAAATAAGAGAGAGAAGGGTGACGCTATATAATTGATAATTATTATAAAATTTGTCGAATTAAATAAACATAAATTTTATACAAATTTAACATAACAAAATGAAAACTTAGATAAATTAAGGAGAAGAGTGACGCTATGTAATTGACAGTTACTATAAAATTTACTTGACAAGTTACGGTTGTTTCGGGTAATTTGTGACAATTACCAGAAATGAGAGTTTGATTGATGGTAGAATTTTGGGGCATAATGGGAATGGACTCACCACCCTTTAGTTTTCTCTGAATGTGAAATCCCCAATTAGAAGAAAGAGACTGCATGTCAAGTCAAAGTGGTTAAATTCCAGAGATAGAGACAAATGCAGCTAAACACAGACTAATTCTATTCTTCAATCGGCATTAAAAGGAACCAAATAAAATTACACAAAAGGGGTATGAAGGTTTAGTATGATTCTTTCACAAAATCATAATACTAAAAAAATGAAATTATAAGTCAAAAATATCGAAAAAGGTTAGCACTGTGTATCTAATTAATACAAATATATAATATACTGACACAAAAATGTCACACCAAGCGTTATTCCTAAAGGTCCAAATAACATTTCTAAATTAATTAATAGGAATTAACAGGCCACTTAATCATCTTACAAATACTATTATGTATCTTGTTTACGTAAATTTAGTATTTAATGAGATTATCGAAATAAAAAATAACATGATATTTTCTTTCTTTCTTTCTTTTTTTGGCTTGATAATAAACTATCAAACAAAATCAAAGGCGAACCTCAAACCCCTTCGAGCTTCGTTCTCAAGGAGAAAAAAAAATATATTTTTTGTTTTTATACAAGCACGATATTTTTATTATATTATAATTTAATATTTAATTTTTTATTAATTAATTAAATAATTTAAAACACTATACATTTTTCATTAATAAATAAAATTTATTAAATTACTCATAAATAATATTAATTAAGAGAACAAACTTTAAATCAAAATTACAGAATCACTAAAATGGCAAACCCAACTATACACAACATAATGAGTGACCTTACAAATTAGGTAAAATCCAATTACAAATCAATAAAATTGGGTCACACAACCTCTATTATTTTATTAAAAATATTATTTAATTACTTAAATTTGATATTTTATATTAATATGACATAAAATCAACACAAGACATTAATATGTATAAAATTATAAATGCCAAATTTAAGTGTTCAAATAATATTTTGGTTGAGATTATTCCACGCATTGGCGGGTCTCTTTATTCATTGCTTGATTTATTTTAATAAGGAAAAAATAAAAAGCTTGGGTTAAATTTTATTGCTTAATTAAATCATTGCTTATAAAAAAAGAAAAAAATCGAAGTGGAGTATGACCAAAAGTTAGGCGCGAATGGATTTGTTGTTGCCTAATTAAATCACTGTTTATTTTTAAGGTACTCTTTAATTTTTTTATTTTATCACCCTGTTAAATATTATTTTTATCTTCATTTTTTCTAAAAATCTAAAGATTAAACCCATAATTTAACTCATGTACTTTGACATTTTTTTTCGTATGATAACTCAAACTTTTTATTATTTCAATTATACTCTTATATTATGTATTTTTGAATCAATTATATACCTCGTTGAATTAAGTTAAAGCGTGCAATACACGCGTACTGATAAATAAATAACTAAGAAGTGAAAAGCTAAAAACTAGAAACGCACCTAGACAAAACTTCAGCGATTGGATATAGCTATAAGCATAGGCGACGACACTACTTGGTGTTTCCATTAACCTTTGCTTTTGGTACTGAAAGAGGAAAAACAACATTTCTACGAGCAAGAAAGTCGATTCTAGTTGTTTCACACACCTAAGTAGCCACCATCGGGTCTCTTCTCCAATGAATCTTCCATCCACCACCAAATTTGTCCCGCCACCACCACAACCCCTCACCACTCGTGTTATTCGCCTCCGACAATGGCAAGTTTGTCGCCAAAATCCATGTGCTTGCTCCACCGAAGAATGATATCTTCTTCTATAAGTCATCAATCGAGCTCAAGCGCATTGACAATGTGAGTTCTTTGTCAAGTGGGCGAAGTGTGCAATTGACACGAAAATATATAGTTTAGGAGTATAATTGAAATAACGAAAAATTCAAATTATCACATGAAAAAAAAGTTTAACCTACAGGGTTTTAATTTTTGATTTTGATTTGACCGATCTAAAACTTAAAACATACTAATTATCATCAAATAAATCTTAATATAAAACCTTTTATATTTTTTACTTGCAAATATAGAAGGCGTGCTACACTTTTAGTTATGAAATAATACCAACAATGAAAATTTAAATATAAACATTAATGGGTAATGAAGAAAACCTAAGAGTAATTGTATTATTATCAATTCTATTATGTAAGTAAATGTCAGATTTAGTGATATTAATTGTATGCCTTTTTTTATATTTAAAAATAATTTTTATTTAATTTATTTTAAAACACACAATAATCAAAGAAATTATTTAGACTTCTAACCTTAGTTTATAATCTTTTTAATCACAATATTACATCAAGATCTTCATCTATAAAAGACTAAACATATCACGATAATTTGACACTAAAATATCCTGATATATTGTAAAATTTTGTTGACCCTATTCACTCTCTCCCCTATCTTTCTTCTTTCCTTCCTCTAGCAATTGACTCTTTCGTCGTCGCCTCACCTTTTGTTGTTGTATCTTCCCTCTCACTGTCATTGCACAAAGGAAGGGGTGTATAGTGGTGGCGAGAGGGAGGATGCAACAACGAGACATGGTTGCTGGAGCAAGGGAAGGGCGATTGTGCACTTTTGCAATTAAGTGAGGATATTTTTATCATTTAAATTTTACTTTCTGTCAACATGTATATCAACTTCTATGTACAAGTAGTAAAATCCAAAAAAAATTCTCAAAAGGGTACAAAATGTTTGTTTACAATTAGAGTTTTAAATTTTTGCATTAAGTTTCTGTTGAAATTTATAAAAGCAATCTAATGTTTGAGCTTAACATCCTAAATAAATTTAAAAACAATCACACAAAATGTTGATTCATAAATTAATTATTTTTATACTGCTTTGCATATATTTTAATTTTTTACTTAATATTTACAATTATTTGTGAAAATGCATACAACAAATTAGAAAATGAAAAACACAACACAGCAACGCCCTTTTCAGTTTCCATGTACCTTGTTCCCTTTTTGTAAAAAACAACAAAGAAATGGAAGGTACTCTAACAGATCCAAAAATGCTTTGATTTAATTCCTAAGGCAGTTTATATATATGAGTATAAAGAAGAATCCTTTAAGGCGGCTGAACCTTAAAAGGGTTACTAAAACTTAGAAATAACGCCAAAGAGAGTTAAGGAAGGCCAAGCAAAGTTGATGAAATTTCCCCAAAATTCCTTGCTTTCTGAGATAAAATTCCCTGATTATCGGATAGATATAAATATATATATATACATATATATATATATAGAGAGAGAGAGAGAGAGAGAGAGAGAGGTGCAGGCATCGAAACAGAAGAAATGTATTTTGATGCTGATTTCTGTATTTGAGAAACTGAACAATGTTCCCAGAATGATGAAATAAACTGAAGCCACAATTTGTACTTTCTTAATTTGCAGAAGGGGACAGTTAACCCTAACCCTAATGATACTTTCCAGATCCAAATTAAACAGCTTCGTTCAAGCCTCCAAAGAAAACCAGCAATTCGGGCGACTTGGGCATGGTGGGGACCTTTTTGAAGGGTAACTAATTAGTTTTCCGGGGTCGCTATCTAAGTGGTGATTTCAGACTAGGGCTTAGACCTATGGGCAAGGCCGAGGCTCACTGGGCATTCCACATTCATAAAGAGGAAAAGATCATTAAATTTTTCCTCAGCCAATCGAGCTTCTTTCCCTCTCTCTGCGCGGGGATTCTCCATTCGTCTGCACCCAATAATTTCTTACAAGCGAAAACCCTAGTTATAGAAAGATGCACTGAACGAGAGAGAGACAGAGAAGATTGTGATCTAGGGCAATAAAAACCCAATAATTACTCCTTTGAAAGGGCTGCACCCTCCAGATGCTTTAGGGTTTTTAAACCATCGGTTTCCCTCTCCAGATCTTGTATGGATACTCATACCGAGAAAAGAAAAATTGTAGAGAATAAAACGTCCTTGTAACTAAACCCTAAATAAATTGATCTAATTGGTCACCCATAAAAACTTCAAAAGGTTCAACCTTTTACAGAAACCATCCACTCAATCTCAGCATGCTCTACAAGGATAAGTTCTAGAGCGAGAGAGAGAGAGAGAGAGAGGCTGTCATCATCCTCCCCAAGAAGATGCGAGGGGTTTGCTTCTCCTATGAAACCCCACCACCATTCACCATTACAAGACACACAGTAATATGAAAGACAGCTAAAAGATAAAGCAAGGAAAAAGACCACCAGGAGATATTTACTAGGAACCAAAAATAAAAAACCACAGTAAGCTACATAGAGAGCGTGGAGTGTCATGGCATCCATAATGTCAATAAACATTTAAAAGTCGGACTGACAATATAAATTAATTCTAAAAAACTATTGTGACAAAATTTTAGGTCGAATGTCCATCCCCACCCAACCCTTCAGCAGCAGAAACAGTGAAAAAAACAAATTAAAATTGTGTTTTAACCCAAGGGTTTAATGATTGCTCAAATTTCTGGTGTGGAGTGGCAAACACCCAAAACAGTACTCTTGGCCACTGAGTACTGTCTCACCCAAGGGACAAGCTGTCATGTGTTTCGTTTTCTATCTGAGGCAGAGCAGCAAGGACAACTCCTTTGCGCTTGAATGTGACATAGTGCAAAAAAATATAATTGCAACCATGCCCGGCTTTGTGTGCTATGTTCAATGTTTATGCACCCCATTTCAAACTATCCTTATCCTCTCTCTCTCTCTCTCTGCCCATCTGCCATTTGTAACTCCTTTTGTGGAGGACCACACAAAAACTCTAGTCATTAACAAATTAGTATGAAAGCAACAAGTTGCTATAAGACAATCATCAATATATATACACACACGCATACATGGAAGGGCTAAGGTTAGTAATTAAAGCAACAAGTACACGCCCAACTTATATAATAGTGTTCATGTTCATGCACCCAACTAGTGGCTGTCAATGCCTTAGTTATTAGATATTTACCAAATTGTTCCAACTTTTTACCATACATATGTATATATAAATGTGTACCACAGGATTGCACTTGCACTTTCATAGTCTCATCAGCAGTTACATCATAATGGCTTATTCACTTGGGATGCATTTCCTGAAGGATAAGTGATCTCTCAACTAGCCACAATTTTAGTGAGCTTAATTAATCGTATAAATAACATTAATTTGGCAGAAATTATTATTTTTAGTAATTAGTCGTTTCTAATCTATCGTTGTAGTGCAATCCACGAGCAAACCAAAGGAAAAAAAAGAAAAAAAAAAATACTATTAGCTTGACTTCTATCTCTGTTCTAACCCTAATGCGGAGAAGGATAGCCATGCAAGGAGATTTTGTACAGTTGGTGACAAAATCTTGTTGAGAAGCTCATAGTTTATATTTTTCACTACCTAATTAATAAAAGCCAAAACATGAGAAGAATGGAAAAAGTTTTTCAAATTTATAGTCAATATATAGTTTCTATATTAAATCTAAAGAAAGCTGAATATTAGATTAATTTAGAAGCTGAGTTTCAATAGAATTACCTCCACAAATTTAGGTTCAAGCTGATGCAAGTTTAATGGAAACTGCATTGAGACACTGCAATGAAAAACTGCTGCTTCCAAGTAATGATATCTTGGTCTCTACTTCCCAGTCCACAAGCTCTTATAGAAGCAAATGTAGAGAAGAGAAAGAAGAAAAGAGGAGAGAAGAGAAGCAAGCCATTGTAAGTTCATAATTAGACAATAAGAGCAAAGTACCAAGCAGGTCATTGGAGACACAGTACAGGAAGTCACAATTAATGGCTTCTAGAAGGGAATTAATCGAAGATTAGACCGTCAAAACTACACAAGGATATTAACTTGCAAGTCGAAACCCAACAAAAATGCAAAACCTGTATAATAGAGAACTCACTAGAAACAGGTCCCCATGCATGTATATATGCTAAAAGAAGAGAGTACTTCATAGAGATTTTGGGAGAAAAAACAAAATTTATAACACATACTAAGTACTGGATTTGTGCAAATCCCCATGGTTTCTTGCAGGAATACGCAGTTCCAGGGCAGTGATCATCGACAAACGATAGCTCTAAACGACTTACGGAGTGCAATCAGCAGCATTTGCAAAGGCAACTTAATTCTGAGAACCAGAAGGGCTCGCTTGAATCATATTGAATTATTTGCCTTTACTAGGCAAAGGGCACATTCTTCTTCTAGCCATGTAGATTCAGAGCCAAATTGTAATTGGGTTTGCCTCGTGCCTATATAAGCTAGTTTGATAAGATTGATGACTACACAACAAAGTGCAAGTTCTCCAATGGGTCCGTGTCTGTTCTTGCCTAATAATACCACAAGTTACATCCCAGAAATGTCTCGTACGGCTCTCCTTTTCAAAAGAATGGCACAAAAACTCTACCCTGTTGCGCTTGCAAAGGCTATTTAATTAGATAAATCCACTAATCAACTCAACATCAAATAGTACAACATTGGATTACCTACTTGGATCACCTTTTAAGGTCCTAATTAACATTTCAGTGAAGATGCAAAGAATTAAACCTCCCTGAAGAAGTTAAAAACAGATAGCCAGTTGAAAAAGAACCTACACATAGGCCAAAAGTTAAAATCATGTGGGTTAAGAGCAGGTTAATTTGAGAAGCTCCAGATAGATCTCCTTTCAAACCCAAATCCAAGAAGCTCTATACAACAATCCCTTTCCGCCCTTCTCCTCGAGCATGCCTAAGCTACTTATACTTCCTTTAGATCAACACAAGTATCCGGAATTCAGCCAAGGGTAGGCTAAGAGTATAGTATATCTCACATTTTAACAGATAATGGGAATCAGAGTTCAAACTGTATGTAGAGGATTGACTAGAAGCCAACCATATATGCCACCTGAGTTATAGCAAGTTCAAAATATGCTTGCCCCAACATCTGAAATGCCACAAGCATACTAGTTAATTACACCATACACATTTCAAACAAATCCTATGATCGACAAAGGAGACGGTGACACAGTATAATCATGGAAAACATCATCTAGCTAGCTAGGTCATAGAATCTAACAATTTCCATTTCCTTGGGACCCTATTCCCATACCCAACGAGCTTCATCTCTTAGAAGTAACCAGTCAGCAGAAATGGAATCAGGGAATAAAAGGTCTCAACGATCAGACATTCATAAAGAACATAACTAGCTAGTTGATAAATTCTATCCAGATTTGGGGAAGAGGAGAAACATGCTCTCTTTTTTTTAGAAAAACCCTAGTTATTGGTGATTCCATTGTAATATCTTTTGTTAGATTGAACTTGTATAAACTCTGGGATTTTCAGAGTATCCCATATCTGATATCAGGTGGGAATGAGAAATCAAAGGGATTGCTATCTATAAATAGACACCTCACTAAGAATGACGCAACGTGTAGCGTGTGTGTAAAAAAATACACCAAAATAAACCCTTGAAAGAGCAAACTTCAATGGTCGAAACTTGGCTTTCAAGAAGACGCAAAAACAAGACTGTTTTGCTAAGAAAACCCAAATAGGCAGCTGAAATTTGATTGAGAAAAACTTGATTACAAACTTTAGATTCTAGGCATATTTATAGTATTTGGCTAATCCAAATCCATATAATATTTGTAAACAAAATCCAACTAGAATCTTAATAGAAATAAATCATAATCAAACATGAAATAGAATCCTAAATCAAGTGAAATCCTAAAATATATGAAGTATTAAAATATTGTTTTGGTGCTACTATTCTAGCGTGGTCGGCTCGGCCTTGGTTTGGGCCAGGTCTTGATCAAAGTCCACATCATTCAGTGTTAAAGGTTATTTAGGAGTGGTATATCAGAATATTGCATGCAGTTTTTTCATTCAAAAACTTCAACTTAAGCGATCAGTTATTATCCTTTGTCTTGGGGATTATAGGCATATTTCTATGGAAAGATCGAACCATGTTTCATTAAGAACATTGCATTACTAAGTGGAGATTTGGTGCGATTCCATGAGTTGGGGATCAACTCATTGGATATGTCTTTAGCGTGTTTCCTCAATTTGGAATAAAAAAGAAGGAAAAAAAGAAGTTTGCAGGATGGTTTTCTATGCACTCAATTGGTCTTTGTAGCTGCATAAATGAGATTATCTTCAATAGGAGAAGTGAAGATTTAGATTAAGATCTCATCAAAATTCACAAGGCACATGAAGTCAAAATGGAGTGTTCCATCTGTCAATGGAACTTTTATAATCTCTCTGAGTTTTGTGCCCATAATGTGATAATAAATTCAACAAATCTCGGTGTTGTGTCGTGGCTTGACTTACAAATCAAAGCAATAGGTAGAAATGTAGACTTCATAGGCCGATTTAGTTCTCTGCCCAATTAGTTAGGTCAAGGACATATTGTGCTATAAATTAGAATCTAACTTAGCTATCGTATTTAGGCTTCGATACATTTGCCATATATTATCGTTCTTACACACTCTTTAATAAAAATCTTGTCCTCTTAAAAGGGTTAATTATGATCTATAAATAAACATCTTTTTTATTTATTGACTGAACATAATAATGTCAGGAACATATTCATCAAACCTAATTACCCAGAAGAATTATGATCAAACATAAAGTAAGGAAGACAGAGAGTTTCTTCAATTGGTACCTTAAATCCACTAGAAGTATAGAAGCCATATAGCTGCATCCTTATGGCTCAAATTCCTCGTTCCTAGTAAGTTAGTAACATCATCTTCCCATCTTCCATCTGTCTGCATATGTCAAGTAGCATCAATTACTCATAAATTAAATCAAATAAAATAAAGGTAAATTAGGAACCTTTTCCTCTTTATATTTTGAAAGAAAAACACATAATGCCTTTATATGTCCTTCACATACCAATTTTAATTAAAAAATGGTTAAACTAATTAACATTTCTTAAACTGTAAAATATTATACAAATTACTAATATTTTCTTGTTTAATAAGTCTTTGCTTGCATCAACTGTGATCTTATTTTGACTCAAATCACTTATAAAACCACAAACCCTCATGAAAGATATTTATATTAATTTAAAATTATTAAAAAAAATTAAATAATATACTTAAAACATATTAGTGTGAACCTAACATTTAATTCATAAAAATTATTAATAAAGTTAAATAATATACTCAAAACATGTTAACGTAAACTTTAACACCCAAAGGGATTGAGTCTCTATCCCTAAGCAATAAAGCCGTGTGTTTCTATCTAATTCAAATTTAAGAAATAATTTAACAAATTTAATTTTTAAATTTCAATCCCAAAAGATCCACAATAAATTTGGGAGAATCACTATTCTAATTCAACCCAACAAATCATTCATCAGGCAATAACTATTGAGCTGAGAAATCAGGAAGATAACTATGAGTATCCTGTCTCACTCAATTTATACAAGGAGCAAGACCTCCACAAGTAAAAGCATATTATTTATCTTGTTTACTATACTCTTACTAATATTTCATATGAACTTATTAGACGTTAAAAAAAAAATTAAAAAATCAAATCACGTCCCTTTTTACAAATATTAATCTCAAAAAAGACTTTAATAACCAACCCCAACCCATCATCAGTTTTAACAATATTATTCCTACTAATTAATCTCTTTACACACACTTCTTTTCACTAATGAAGCATCAGCTTTAACGCTTACCTTTCACTAAAGGTTACACAGGAACCCTGAAAATTTATAATTAATAATATTATATAAATAAATATTATATTTTAAAATTACAAAATCATGTTAATAAAATATATCGACTTCTAAACAGTAATTGATTTATTAGCTAATTCCATCACTGAGACTCATTTTATTACAATTATCAAACACTCTAAACTGTCCGGATAGAAGCCTGAAGATGCCAAAGAGACAAGAACAGATGAATCAACAGAAAGGCTGCAACTTTTATAATGATCGGCGGAAGGCTCATTGCAGTCATATTTGTGAAGGACTTGATCAGATATAACGGTACGAATTACAGTTTTCTGATGAAAAATCCTCGTCATATGATTCCTTCGTTGTACTGCAAGCTGCTTCTGTTACTCCACAGAAGAAGACAATTTCCAAGGCTTTCTTGCTTCTTCTAATTTTATTTTTTTTTGGGTTCTCTTTTATTGTTTTTTAATGAAAAGATAAGTTAAATATCACATAAAATTTCTCTTTTACCGTTCCCTTATTTAAGAGGTTAGGTTCAATATGTGAAAAGTACTAACTTAAGTAGTTATAATATATAATCTTATAATTAAGAGACAAAGACATTCTCAAATAAATTCAAACATGAAACCTCTCGACTAAGTACTAAATGCTTAAACTTGACTTCACAATCCTTGCCTCATATCAAGAGAGAGAGGGGAGCTCCACAAATAAATAAAAGTTACAAATTGATAGGTACGAGAGAATATCAAAGAGAGTTTTGCATGTAAATGAAATCAAATTTTACCATTACTTTGTACAAGAGGTGATGTTCAAAGAGTTACTAATTATAGTTATAAATGAAAAGTACTAACTTAATTAATAATAATATGAAATTATGTAACTGACAAGTAAAGACATTTTTAAATATATTCGAATACGAGACCTCTCAATTAAGTACTAAACGCTCAAATTTTATTTTATAATTATTTTCTCATGTCAAGAGAGGAAACGAGACTCCACAAATAAACAAATTAATCATTAGGAGAGAAATAAAACTCAAAGACACCACGGATGTACATCACTCTTTCCCGTTAACAATCGCACTTACCATTTCTATTATACAATTAATGCATCTTTTAAATTGTATACGAAGGAAACGCCCTTAATTGTATGACAGAGTATCGTTGTATACCCTAACATTTTATTTTATGAATATACAAAAAAGTGGGGGTATATAAATAGACTGTAGGAAGCCGAGTCTGAGCAGAAGCAAGGAGCCTACATTTTTGACTTTTGAGAGGAAGAGCGAGAGAAGACAGCAGAGGGGGCTTTGGGGTATCCAAATCACAATACGTCAGGCAAAGGGACAAAACAAAGCACCCTGCATCGTCATTTTGGGGCTGCCACTGCCACTGGGACTGGGACCCACCACAGATCTCCATTGCACTTAAACAACTGTGCTGTGGACCTTATCCCTTCCCGGGATAGAATTCATCATTATTATATTAATATATATATAATCATATTATGTGTGTGTATATATATATATATAGAGAGAGAGAGAGAGAGAGAGAGAGAGAGATCCCATAATTGAGTGGAAGGTCGAAGGCCACGCGTGCAGATTTGGCAATCTATTGGGCACCACATCTTCTGCTGCGACCAGTAGTTCAAGGTTGCAGCTTGTGGACAAGACCATCTTGTTCTCTTCTGAAGGTACTACTAGAATCGCATGTATCTGAATTAATATAAATTGAAATTAAAATTCAGAAACAGCGATTGGTTGTGAATTTGTTCAAGTGATGGGAGGTACAGAGGCTGAACATCCCTTCATTAACTTTTTTGATGGTTTTGCTCAGATTGGCAAAAAAGTGATTTTTTCTTTTAAGATTAAATTTATAATTAAAAATAACACTAACATTATTGTTTTTAAAAAATTGGTGGTTGTGTGTGATGGATGGTGCATCCTAATAGTTTCCTTATATTTTCTTTTGATTAAAAGAGTATTTTGCTTTCAAATATATTAGCAGCTAATGAAAATGTTAATTTGGATTGGGAGATTGGATTTTTTTTAAATAATATTATTATTTTTCCTTAATAAATATATACCGTGTGAACAATTAAAAAATAAAACGTTTAGCTTTTAATGTGTAAAATATCAAAATTCAATATCTTAACTATTAAATATTATTACTTTAAATTCTTATCGTAACAGAATATTAATTGGTGTAGGAACGCGCTCGTTTTCACGAGTGATACACTATGTGAATGACCAGTTGAGATATAAAATATTGACATTTCTATACACTAGTGATCAAACGTCATATGTTTTAATTGTTAAAAAACACAATACACCAGCAGGACTGGTTGAAGGGGTAGGTTGGTGAGACAATTACTTAGGGTCCAACCCCTTTAGCTTAATAAATAATTATTTTACTTTATTAATTTTTAATTTTTCATTAAGGGGTTGGGCCCCTAAATTAATGATAACTTAGAGCCCCCTAAACCCTTGAGCCGATCCTACACACCAGTCAACCTATTCAAATGCTCTCAACTGATCATCCACGTACCGTGTTACTTATGAAAACAAACACATTCATACACACATTAACATTCCATCGTGATAAGGACTTAAACTAATAATTTTTAATAATTAAGATACTGAATTTTGATATTTTGCACATCAAATACTAAATATCATATTTTTTAATTGTCGGGAGGATCGCATGTATTAAGCCAATTATTTAAGTTATAAGTTTAGAATCAAAATTACCTTATTTTTGTCAATTTAACATTCGCGTTATCTAAGCTTGCGTTGGTCAACTACTGAAACTTTGTTAAGTGCTAAGACATGTAGTGATGGACGATGCCACTGTTGAATTGTGGGAAGTGTCGGGTCGGGCCGGGTCTTTACCGAAGAAAAACTCTCCTATTGGAGCTATATATATATATAAATATTCTAAGCTTGGGAAAGACTAGCTAACTGAATCAAAGGGTTTTCACTGGTTGAATTGGGAGGGGTCTTATTTGAACAAAGTTGAGATATTATTATTGGATGTTAGATAAACCATTTTTATGACTATTACAGGTAACTTGTGTAACCATTCTTATGACTGACTATTTCAGATAACTTGTTACATCAACTCGAAGACGACTCTAATTAGATTAATTACTTGTGATGTAATAATTAAATTAACAATTAAACGACGCTAACTAACTAGATTAATTAGATATTATTCCATATATACCTATCCATTATTCACAATTAAATTGAATTTTAATGAGATCAAAAACCAATTTAAAGTAATAACAATACTCAAAATTATGGACACTCATCACACAAGAAAAATACAAAGTTGCTTCAACCATGACTAAAACAATTATAATGTACTCATAAAGCTTAAATCTTGCCAAAAAAAAAGTTCAACTTGTAACTCATAAATGCTCAAACAATTTTGCACAAAATTTGTTCTTTTATCATCATAGACTTATTTGTGTAACATCTTTCATTAAACTTCTATATATATATATATATAACCATGCATTCTGGGTAAAAGCTTCACCATTGAAGTGTTTATTTTTTTCTATAAGATATATTTTTTGTGGTTAATGCTATATTATGATGTAATATTATAATATACGACTGTCGTTTATGATTTTTTTTTTTTTTTATATAACACAAACCAAAATAAAACCTTAAATCATATTATCTAAAATTTAGCAACAAAACTAAATTATATGATGAACAAATTAAATGTTGAGATCAGTTGGCACTTACCTTGCATTTCAGACTTGAAACTGAATTCATTCCTCCAAGGGCGCCCAATAACCAAGACATTCTGAATTACATGGAGAATGAAAATCCCTAGAATATGATAAAAACAAGCATTTCAATCATGCATGAATCTTTAATGACTCTTATATATATATATATATATAGGCATTTAGTAGGGTTAGTAGGGTAACTAAGATGATACATACTGAATTTTTTATTTGGGAAAACATAAGCAGAATAATATATTTTTATATTATATCATAGTGTTCTTAGAGAAACAAAGTTTATATATTAAAGTAACATAAAAAAGGAAAAAAATGCAACGAAATGGCTCAAATTTTAGATGGATACTAGATGATTTTCCATGAAAGTAACCCATGTTTTGCTAGGGTAAATCTTCCATTTTTCTACAATAATACTTGAGAGTTTTAAGAAGTTGCTCACATGCAGTTCTCCATTGGCATTTGGCAAGGCTTCTTGGCCAGCTGCTTTGCAAGGATCATGCTGCCGGTAAATCACAATTTCATATTCATCATGGTGAGTAGTTTTACAAGCAGAGAAACTTCTAGAAAAATACAAGTTCTTCCAGGGTAGAACAAAACTGATCAGAGAGAGAGAGAGAGAGAGAGAGAGAGAGAGAATCATGAAGCTCAAGAATTCAGCATTGAGAAATTCACATTATAGAAGAGACAAGGGATATCACTGTATATGAATACAAAAGTGGTAAAAAGGAACCCAGTGGGAGGGGGAGAGAGAGAGAGAGAGAGATGGTCCAAAAATGGGTTCAGAACTTTTGACTAACCTGGAATATTTTCTGCAACATTCATTCCCATTCACATCCTAAATTCCCTCATTTTCCCGGAAACTTCCCCACCGAGAGGAAATAAGAGAATCCAGCAGAAAGAGAGACGGATTCTTCGTCATGGGAGAGAACATCATCACTTGCAAAGAGAGGCCAAAAGTAGGAAACATTAATACAACTGGGGAGCTTGCAGTGTAAATTCATTCAATCGTTCATTCATCGAAGGAAAGTTCAAACAAAAGTTGTTACTGTGGAAACAGAAAGCTACAAATCCGGAAAAGGAGATCATGGCAATAAATACCGTAAGGCTACTGATACTCACCGTACACAGCCACAGGAAGTCTATAATTCTATATCTAGTAATTCTGTACTATCTATCTTTTTCACTGCCCTTTTCTTCCCTGGAAAGTTATTGTTAATCTTAATTTGTGCATAATATGATTCGTGGGTATGTGTAAAAGTGTTGATGGACTTGATTAATGTGAAATCCAAGAGCTTTCCAGGGCAGATCTTTTAATTGTTGAAGGAGAATAAGATACTCTCACTTAACTTTTCACTTTTAGGTACAAACACTTTTCACTTTTAAGTACAAATTGCTGTTAATAAGGTATATCAATATACATACATATATATATATATGAATCATTTTATATAATATGTATATATTTATTTAGTAGCTAATAGTTAATAATTTTATGTTAATTGTAATTTTTTTACTTTATTTAAAAAATTAAAGCCACTGTGTGGAGCATTTTCTTCCAAAAGTGTTTCATGGTACTGGGCCGTGGGCACTCAGTATACTAGTTTTCGCATTCAAAGCTCAAGGCCTCAAACTAAAGGAATTTAATTTTGAAATGGTGTTCTGACTACTGAAAGTTTAATAATACCTACCAAAAGAAACCATATATATGTATATGTATATATGCCATATATAACTTTTCCAAGGAGCAAGTGAGAGTCCTTACCAGCTCCTAGCTAGGGTTAGCTCAACTGGGTCGTCCTCTCTTTGTGGAGATCACATCTTTTGACTCCACTGTTTAGCTCCCAGCAAACTTTCTCTGTTCTATATATATATATAGATATATAGGGGTTAAGTATTGAAAAGAAGAAGAAGAAGAAGCAAAGAAAAGGAGGGAATATCTGATCAGATATGGTGAAGTGAACTAAACTAGCCCCACTTGGTGAACTTTCTCTTGCTCATGTCTTCTTCTTTTTCCAAATCATTACAGTTTGCATAAACATATATATGTATGTATGGGGTCTGAATGGATGAGATGAGAAATGGTACTGATATATATATGTGTGTGTGTGTGTATGGCTCCTAGAAGCAGGGGGGGCGTGTTCAGGAGTCTAGGGCATGACTACTACTGACTCTTCCTTGAATTAAGGATGTCATGGTCCAATCCGCTCAACGGCGGCACCATCAATTGGACCATACCCCCATGCTAGCAATACATTAATATAATGTGACATAAAATAGGGTAAACAATACCTGGCATTCCGTAAGCTTAGCCAAATATATACAATGATTCTAAATTTTAAAAAATTATAATATAAAAATATCACAGTAATATATTTTTCTAAAAAATATATATTTAATAGAAAATTCTTTAATAATATCATATTGCCATGTAACTTTAATGGGTTGGGAAAATTTTAATTTGGACGTAGAGGATGTTTCATAATAATAAATCGCTTCTCCCTACTAGCTGCTATCACAAATCTCCTGGAATGACTGCTGTGATCTCTGGCCATGTTTAGGCAGGCCTTTGCTTTGACTGTTATTTCATGGAAGCTTTTCCTTACTCTAGAGAGGTCGGCCTCTTGGTACCTTTTACAGAACATGAAATACACTTTGTTATAGCTTAATGAAGGTTTGCTTCCCAAGGCATTGAAAACTCAAAGTAAAGGATGAAATAACAGTCACAAAGGGTACCACTTCTGGTTTCTTATTTCCCCTCTTGGCCCCAAAAAGAAATCGATTCATCAGATGATATTAAGGATGTTAAATTACCCAATGCTCTCTGTAACATCATTCTAACAATCAATGCCAATCTCAAGCTTTTAAATCTTTTAACAATGCCCTCCAAACATTGTTATTAAAACCAATATAGTCCAAGCCCAGCGATGAATCTAAACAAATTTTATACAAATTTTATGTTTCCTAAATGATTTGACACAATTTTAATAGAGTCCTACATGCTGCTACAATGCTCATCAGTACATCACATTTCCGGTCAAGCTGGCTACTCAATAAACAAGAAAAAAAAACTTACAGAAACCTGCTACGTGAAAAGCCCTACTCCAATAGTACACATTCCAAAATTAAAAGATCAAACGAAGAATGTACAAACAATATCGTAGTAAAAGTTACATCACGTAATTATGTTTTGTTGACTGTTCGATTCTTGATTTTAATTCGGAGTTTGTGAGTAGAGCTACCTTCCGGTGTCTCAGCCCGGCTGTCTGACATCTTTATCACTACCTTTGATCCACCAGCTTCAACTGGTTTCACTTGCAGACTCCTCTTTGTCTCAACCTCTTGCAGCTTACCCTGCAAGTCCGTTACTAACCTATTTTCAGTTTCATCTTTCCTACCCCGAAACTCAACTGGAGCCATCTTGGCTTCGTCGTCAGCGGCTTCACATCTCCCTTTCGAACTCGGCAACTCAACTGAAGAAGCCGGCTTTGCCTGCTGCTCGCTCAGCAGCTTTGCCATCTCCTTCTTCTTCTGCTTCTTTTCCTTCTTCAAACGTTTTCTTTCCAAGTACTCCGGGTCGTCAGAGTGACCTTTGCGGTGACCGTGCTTTCGCTTCTTTTCCTTGTCTTTCTTCTTTGATTTCTCTTTACTATGGTCAGCTGAGGCCAAGGAAACACTATCAGTATCGTGTCTTGCCACAGAAAGAATTTGAAGGCTGGCATACTTTTGCGTTCTTGTCGCGCCATTATCCTTGAAGATGCCGGGTGAAGACCGGTCATCAGATGGAGGCAGCGCAGAAACCTTGCTTGAATCGGCAGTGCATTGGAGTTCTTTCCTGAGCTCATCACCTTCACTGGCAAGTTTGGCACTACCAATGCTGGCGGTCATCCGGGACCCAAGATCCTGGCATGAGTTGACTTCATCGAAGTTTTGATTGCTTGTGCACACAGCTTCAGTGAAATTTCTTTGGGGTGCATCGACAGAAAAAGAACTGCTGGGACCACGATCAGCGTCCACTTGTCTACCTTGAGATTTTTCGACTGTGGTGTTATCTGCATCCTCTGCTCTACTGGATGCTGCGGATTGCTTGACCCTGATCTTGACCACTGGCTTCCTCCGCTCGTGACTATTTGAGATAGTACCAGCTTCCTTAGAGCCATCTGGAACAATAACTAAATCATCATGCGACAAGTTAGGAGTATGCACATGAGGTTCTGGGTTAGACGGCTTGTGGATTGCTGCTGTAGTGTCTGGATGTGGCAGGTCAGGAACGTCCCCAATTGGCTCCGGGCAAGCGTCTTTAAGGATGTCTGCAGTAGGTTCTGTATGTGACGAGTTAGGATTTGGCCCAGTGGGCACCAAACATGATAGATTAGGGGCACCATCGGCAATACGCTCCTCATGTGATATTTTAGGGATGCCCTCAACAGGCTCCATCAGTAATGGGTTTGAGGTATCGACAGGAGGCTCTGGATGGTCAGTATGCTCCACATCTGATGTGTTAGGGATGTCCTCAGTAGGCTCTATCGGTAATGGGTTTGAGGCATCAACAGGAGGCTCTGGATGCTTGGCTTGCTCAACCATAAATGCAAAGAGATTCTTCAGTTCACTTGAGGTCTTTGCGTAGCTCTTTTGCAGTGTTTCATCTCTTGGGACTCCGTACAGTGTTGGTGGCCTGAAAAGGTGGAATCTATATTTAGGGACACTGTTATGAAATAAAAGCTTCTTTGACTTATTATCTCATTAGTTCTAAATTCTGCCAAAACAAAGATAAGCAGCAGACTGGAAGAACCGATGCTTTACTTTTACAGCTTCCAGATCTACGCATACTAAGTTCAGGTAAATCAGCTGCCCAACAAAAATTAAACAATGGGATTGGTTCTTCATCCAACTGATGAACCGATAAGGACCTTGTCAATCTAAGGGCCCATTGGTTCTCTCATACACCATTACTCGACTTACTCCACATCATAAAGTACTACCAAAGTGCAAAGGACATTATCTGCTGTCGGCCCTTTTCACGTTTATGCCATTTTGCTTCTACAACTTGCTATTGATCTTTACTTGATTTGCCCTATGTCTTCTACTTGTTCGACATTAATTTGGTCTGAGATACCATACCCACCTGCCCAACTAAACATCCTGAAAATCAAATTTGCCCTTGGCATATTCAATTTCTTCCACAAGTCCCAAATTCTGGATTTCCACATCTAATAAAGCTGATTTGAAATGGACATATTAAATAATGTTACCCAATGTGAGTGGCAGAATAGTGTTGAGGCAGATGCATCAAACTTTTACAAATGAGATGTTTTCCTGTTCACTTGATGAACATTCTCACAATTTCCTAACATTACAATGAACTTAATAGTGTTAACCTTAGTAGCAGTTTTGCGTTTTTCTTAAATTGTCTTTCATCTGAGTGATAAGAATGCTCTTTCTAAAATATTGAATCGTGAAAATGCAGACATTTCAAAGGCTCAAATAATGACATAGAGACTGCTTTTAAGAGACTCATATAGTAATTGCGAGGTACTTCCAAATACTGTATTTTATAGCAAGAGTTGCTGTCAACCATAACCAAAGAAACATTAATTGTTAGTTATGTTCCACAGAACAGATATTAAAATGTTAGATGGGTTAATGAGTTTCACCACATAGAAATGCTTCAAATAAAAAAGAAAACATATATTCCAGTACCTCAAGGATAGTTAAAGTTCCATTACCTGCCTGCAAGGACTTGTAAAATGCAAAACAGATGGTGACGAAGAACAACATTGTTGAATGCCATGCGACTTTCAAGAAGACGAAGCAAGGATCCAAGAGATTCGCTGCTTACATCATGATCAAAATGAGATCCATTCCTCATCTGACATAATCTCGTAACATGGACACCTAACTTTGCCTGCCCTGTAATAATGGATCAGAATTCTGGTGAGAAAATGCACCATCATGACAAGATTAGAATAATAGACTCAACCCACCCCATCCAGAAGGATGAGTTGAATCAGAGTAAAGAAGATTTATCTAACTGAAGTAAGTAGAATACAACCTCTGAGGGAGGGCTCTTCTTTTAAGTACTCAATGAACAACTTTAACGATGCATCAATGCCTTTGAAGTGAAACTCAAGATCAAGGAGAGCTTTGCTTGCTTCAATTCTAACTTGCCAAATTGACTTAAGATCACAAAATGGTCTGATAAGTGCAATTGCACGATCCTGAACCACAAAAAAAAAAAGAATTGTAAGTTGTGAAAGAGCATTTGAAAATTAGAATACTGTCAGGAGAAATACTAACGTGTGGGATGAATTCTGAGAGCTTTAGTGCAACTTGAGTCAATGCACGGATGCAGCTGATTGTCAGTATGCCATTGTAGCTTGGCATAAGCCTGTACATGCCATTCAACATACATGCAATCAATTACAAGTTAATCAATTAGTTCAGTCCAACAATCAGAGATTAAAACAAACCTGTCAAATTGCAAAAGCCGA
The DNA here is from genome assembly GCF_014633365.1 of Diospyros lotus. Lineage (NCBI taxonomy): Eukaryota > Viridiplantae > Streptophyta > Magnoliopsida > Ericales > Ebenaceae > Diospyros > Diospyros lotus. The sequence goes on from NW_026267104.1 coordinate 1,430,482, forward strand.
TCGATGCGCTTGAGAAGTGATGATAAAAAAGGAATACTCTGTCACAAAGTTAGACCACCTAAATGTAAGCTTCCATAAAGGAGCCTAGCTTAAGGATAAAGTTGTCAGACCATGTGACGTAAAAACAAAGAGCACTGTTCACAATAACAGTCACAGCAGAAGATTTACTTCCAGGAACATCAAATTCTAAAAATTAATAGTACCATTCACAGGAATGGTCACAGTAGAAGATTATTTGCAGGAGAAAATGGACAAATCAGGGGCTTTGAGAATCCTAAGCTTAGACTATTTCCAAAGCGCACAAACTTTTCAAGCTAAATTCATGAATTGAAAAACTTTTTTAGGCTTGTCTTCTCCATTATTAGGTTGGTTTGGGGAAAGCTAGGTATAAACACTGGGCATTACTACACCCCAGAAAGTATATAAAAACTAATATGGCAACTTCAAACTAAAAGAAAAACTACATGTTGTCTCAAATGAATGAATATAGACATAAGCATATGGAGGTGCTTAGTATCTTGCCTGTGGTTTTTAGTCAACCTTTCCAGCACATATTTCTCTCCATGGAAAATTTTTCTACATTTTCAATATATGTATATTTAACATGGTGCCCCCTTGGGAACTTTTTAATGTTAGCTGCTTTGCCGATCAAAAAAATTGCATGCATATTTCATTATTCCAAATAGTATGATATTTGTTTTCACATTCTCTATATTGGAAAGATATCTAAAAGGTAGTGATATTTATCCCAAAAACCTCTGCCTACCCAGGAAGCATGAATACAGCTACACAATGAATTTGTAAAATGCGGACACAAACTACTAGGCTGTGACATGGAAAAAGCGCCTAGTCTTATATATCAATCTTGACGCTCTTCAAATTAGAAAAGACACATGAAAAAGTCCAAATTACCATTTTTAGAATGTCTAAGTTCATAAAGAAAAAAGATGGTTTGTGTTTTAGAATTATTAAATCAACAATTCTCAAGGCAAAAAACTTAAGATAAATCCATATGGTTTTTATATTAATTATTTTAACTTAAGTTATTTCCTTCAAACTTGTATTACGTTTTACATTTCTCTAGGCAACAATTAGATGCTCTCATCACCAAGCAAACCAAATTAAAAAATAATAAAATAACACACTAAGATGTATATATATATTGGAAAGTGCCCAATGTGTCATCATATCCACATGGGTGTCTAAGATGGACACAATTTTTCATGTGTCCAAGCGTCTTAACTATCACTAGTCACTACACAGATTGGAAGTTTAAAGTTCCTAAAATAGAAGGCCTATACGAAATTAGCAGGTGGATATTCGTTATTTCAATTGTATTGCTCACTGCCAAATTACTTTCCAAGAGTTAAAGTATGTCACCTTGCTATACAGAGACTGAACACAAGTCTCAGACAGCAACCCTCATAAATCCACGAGCATTAGTCTTTTAGAAGTGTCCAACATCCCAAGTTCTCAAGAAATCTATGCTTATTAGCGGTTGGCATGTAACACAGACAGCTTCTTGGCAAAGAGAAAGATTAAGCCCCTTAAATGTGTAGGCAGTAAAACCAACAACCTATCTCTGGGTTGTGGCTAGTAATATTTGCATGTGACTAGTAATTCTAAATCTCTGCAGGTCCATGGCTGTGGATCATTTCTCCTGCATTCCATGATGTATTTAAGATATGTTTTTTGCTTAAAGAGAGAGATGTGAGTCTCTTGCGACATAAGGCATCTTCAAACTTGGAAAGAGAAAATACAGTGTTTGTCCAAAACCAGGCAGAAACGGTGGATAAAAATTTTCAATCAAGTCTAGCATGCCTTTATTAACAAACAAATATATGCAACAAAATGTATATGCATGCATATCCATATATATCAACAACCTTATACACAGCAGAATATCAAACTGTAAACAGTCAAGAAGAGCCAGCATAAAGAAAAAGTGGCACTTGTCAAGAAGAAGCAGGGATACTCTTTGAAATCAATGAAAATAGTAGCTCCAGACCTGCTGTCCAAATTCAAGTTCACCAATGGACTGCACTAATGTAGCAAGCCAGAACACATCTGAGTATGGATTCCCATTGTTATCATTATACTGTCAGACAATAAAAGTAAAGATCAGAAAAATGTGAAAGAGTAGAGAACTTGGATGAGGTACAGGTACAAGATGATCAAGAAACTAAGAACAAGGATTTCCAATCTCTCCTATGAACAACAGAGAAATAGCTTGGATTTACCTGCTTACCAAGGTGGTCATCTAAAATGTTCATGTGTTACAATCATTTTTACTTTAATGGCTAATTCGAAGCATATATAGATGGACACCAACATTAAGTGCTATTAAAACATCTGAAAGACAGACAAATATTTAACAGAAATAAGCTTTTAAAGAATTGGCGAAGATGCACAAAACACGCTATCTAATTTTTGCAGTGCCCATGGACAGAGAACACAACAGAATAACGACACAATAACACCACAAATCTGAAAGAAGTACAGCATGAACTTGCTTGGCCGCATATTATAATTTGTGCATCTCTCTTATGAAATTGTATTAACAAAACTATGGAATTTTACTGTTATCTAAATGTTTCCACTAATATTTTGGGGGAGGGGGGATGATCTCAGAATGCATACAACACACAATTTTTAGTACTTTCTTTATTCCTACAGATGTTTTAACACTAATACTTGTTCTCTTCCCACCAATGGTAATCCTTTAATGCTATACTCTATCAAGAAGACTGATAGAAGCAATTATGAGGTGAGAGGATGAGATAGCAAAGTTGTAGCAAAAGAGGGAGGGAAAAACCAAAAGAATATTGGAGGAAAGCCTTTAGATCTGATATAAAAAATAATGGCATTATTGAGGATATGAACATGGAGATAACTGATGGGAGACAAAAATTCATGTAGGCAACCCCACCTAGTTGGATTAAGACTCATGATTGTTATTGTTTTTGTTGTTCTCTCTCCCAAGGAGTTGTCAAGTAGAAATTTTTAGATGTCATTGGAAGATAAATTTGTCAGGTTCCTAGACCTGACCTAGGGTTTCTTTAGGCATTTAAGAAGAGATCGAGAACAGAAAGAATAGGGAGAAAGAGAAAGAAGATAGAGGTTTTTAGCGGGAAAGAATTTTGTTATTTCACACAATGAATTCCCATTCTCCAAATGGTAGCCTATTTATAGGCCTTCTAGCTTTCATTTGTAACTGTAACTGAAAGGTACAAGTTGTAACAGCAGCAAATAAGGTATAATGCAGTAATTGCAGTAAGCTGTAATTACTGTCATCACCCTAGGGTCATGACAGTCCCCTCTCCTTAAAAGATTTCTTGTCCCCAAGAAATCACAATAGCTTGGCCGCCTCAAAAATTGCTTAAATAAGTCTGACAAGTATTCCCAAGTAGTGTGGTCCAGATGCAAATGAGACCACTGCACCAAAACTTGGGTAATGGGCAATGTATTCTGATATATCACTCATTTCGCCAGGACAGCCAAGGCTCAATTTCCACTTGGAGGAAGATTAGTACTGGTGGCTGCAGTAGGTTCCACTGACATTTTAAGCAATGATACGTGGAACACAGGATGGGCATTCACATCAGCTGGCAGCTGCAATCGATAAGCCACCTACCCAAGCTTGGCCACAACTAGAAAAGGCCCATAGTATTTAGGACTCAATTTAGAGGCAGGAAAATTAGAAAAGGAATGCTGCTGAAAACGTTTCACCCTCAGGTAAACCTTATCACCAACATCAAATAATCTTTCACATCTCCTTCTGTCAGCATACTACTTCATACGGTTTTGGGTTGTGGCTAACTCCTCCTTAATCAGTGTTAGCATATCCTGCTGTTGCTGCAGGTATTGATCAACCATAGCTACTGAATTTGGGTTGTCCATCACAGAAGGTAAAAGAGGGGGTTTATACCCAAATAGAGCCTCAAAGGGGGTTCCTTTAAGGAACTGTGATAGTTAGAACTGTACTACCACTGAGCCAAGGATAACCACATATTCCAGATTTTGGGTTTCGAAAAACATATGCACCCTAAATAGGCTCCCAAGCACTTATGATAGGCTGTGGATGATAGGTTGTGGAGATATGTAATCCAACCACCAAACTTTGAACAGTTCTTGCCAAAAAACACTAAAAAAAGATATTATCCCTGTCAAATACTATAAATTTAGGGACCCCACGTAATTTCACAACAATGTCCAAAAATATTCGAGCAACCTCTTGGGCTTTGAAGGGGTGAGTTAAACTCAAAAAATGAGCGAACGTCATAAGCCTGTCAACCACCACCAGAATAACATCTCTTCCTTCTGAGCAATTCAGGTATATCCACTGGCTGTAATAAACCAGGGTAAGTGACCAGTTCATGTTTGCAACGCTAACAAACTGCACATAACAACACAAAAGCAGTCACGTCCTTCTTCAGGCCAGGCCAAAAGAACAGCTGCCTCACCTTGTGGTAGGTAGCTCTTAGGCCTGAATGTCCCCCCAAAGGAGAGTTGTGTAATGACCACAAGATCTGGTCTTTTAACTGCTCATCTTCCCCAACCACCAGCCTACCCTAGAACCTGATTAAGCCATTAGATAGTGTATAACCAGGTTTACTGGCCGGTTGAATTACTACTTGAGCAAAAAGGTCCTTCATCCAACCAGTCATTTCATAGCTCGCAAATATATCTTGCACCCAGTCTGGAACAACTGCAGTAATGACATGACAATTTCCCTTTTCTTCCCTCCTAGAGTGTATCAGCCACAACATTTTCTGTTTCCTTCAGGTACTGAATTATGTAGTTGAAGCCTAGCAGTTTAGACATTCCCTTCTTCTATAATTGTGCGTGCTACCCTCTGCTGCAACAAGAACAAGAGACTTTCACGATCAGTTTTGATGATAAAGTGGTTTCCCTCTAAGTAGTGCCTCCATTTATCCACAACAACCAATACTGCAATTAACTCCTTGTCCTAAACACTGAGTCCCAAGTGCTTTGGGGCCAAAGCTTGACTGATATAAGCTAGTGGTCTTCCCTCTTGCATCAACACAGCCCCCACTCCCGAATCACAAGCATCAGTCTCCAATACAAATGGCTTAACAAAATCAGGTAATGCCAAGACAGGAGCCTGAGTCATCACTCTTTTTAATGATAGGGAAGCAGCCTCTGCCATAGGATTCCAATGAAAATTGTCTTTCATGAGCAATACAGTCAAAGGCTTGCTTATCACCCCATAAGTTTGTATGAACCGCCTATAATACCCTGTCAGCCCCAAAAACCTCTCAATTCTTTAACTATTGTCGGTCTTGGCCACTCAACCATAGCAGCTAGGATCAGTGCTAACTCCCTCACCTGAAATTATATGGCCCAAGTATTCTACTTGTTCCTTAGCAAAGGTACATTTAGATAACTTTACATACAATTGATTTAATCTGAGGACCTTAAATGCTGTATGTAGGTGGGCCAAGAACTGGTCAAAGGTGGGACTATATATAAAGATATCATAAAAAAAAGTATGAATTTCCTCAAATATGGGCTGAAAATGTGATTCATTAGGGCTTGGAAGGTAGCAGGAACATTAGTTAATCCAAAGGGCATAACTGTGAATTCATAAAGGCCTTAATGAGTTTTAAAAGCAGTCTTTGGTATATCAGCAGGCTTCATCTGAATTTGATGATACCCTGCCCTAAGGTCCAATTTAGAAAAAAACAGTGGCTCAGATCAACTCATCAAGGTGGTCTTCAATGATAGGGATAAGGATAGGGAATTTGTTTTTAATAGTAAAGGCATTGCCTTTAACTAGCTTTTCTATTTCAGCCTTTTGAATGGGAAGATATCTGTATGACTAGATATTTACAGGTTCTGAATTCGGTTTGAGATGAATGGTATGGCCAAAGGGTCGGGGTGGAGGTAAGGCAGTTGGTTCAGCAAACAAGTCCCCAAATTCAATCAATAGAAGTTGTAAAGAGTCCCAATATTGTACATCATAAAGGAATTGTAAAGTAGCAGTACTTGTGGGGATTGAGTGATCATCATATGAAGGTGTATCACTGCTTTCCTCCAATTCTATCCATGCTTCCAACTCAATAGCATATATGGAATACAGCAGAACCACCTGAGCCTCTTTTTGTTGAAACATTTTGTGTAGTTTCCTTTCGGTGATCACCTTGCATTCATCGGTTTCTAGGCTCCCAGTCAATGTCAACTTCCTCCCTTCTAATTCAAAAGTTACTTCTAATCTGTTGAAGTCAAAGATTTGGGGACTAAGTGTCCTCATCCAATCTACTCCCAAAACTATATTGCAGCCTCCCAACTTCAAGATTAGCGAATCCACTACGAATTTGTGCCCTTGTATCATCCATTTAAAGTCAATATATTTGGATCTGCTGTAAATCTTGCCGCCATTAGCCAGAGTCACCAATAAAGGAAAAGTGGCCATCACTTTGCACTTCAAAGCTTTGGCAGTGGCTTCATCCAAAAAGCTATGGGTATTGCCACCATCTTAACACCATCAACCTTCTTTTTCCTACCATTCCCTTCACCTAACAAATTTACCAGTAGGACAACCTTTTAGAGCATGGAAAGAGATTTCTCCTCCCTCATCTCCCTGTAAGTCTTCCTTAAGAATCTCTGCCTCCCCTGTAAGTCTTCCTTGAGAATCTCTGCCTCCTCAACAACATCTTCTTCATCTTCTTCCAATCCCTCCATTTTCGACAATTGTCGTCTGCACTCATGTCCGGGACTGAACCTTGTCACAGCCCCAAAGGGCAAACAAGGGTATGGATGTAATTAGTAGAAAGGGGGCAAGCCTGTAATTAGCTTAATACTTGTAATGAGCAGTAGTTGTACCAAACGGTTATAGCTTTAACAGCTTATACACTTTCGGTTACAACTAAAAGGCTTCCTATAAAAGGAGAACAGATGCGTGAAGATGGGAATTATGAAATGAAATAGAACATAATTTTTTCCCTCCTATTCTCTCTAAGTCTCCCTCCACCTTTCAAATTCTCTCTCTCTCCCCTAAATTCAAATTCCTACAGCTACTATAATTCCAAAATTGCACAAGTCTCAGATTCAAGAATTATCATTTTAGTATCAGAGCCGGTCATCCCCAGCGACAAAGACAATGATCGAATCAAGCAATTGTGGTGATCTAGCGATGTAGAAGCAATGGTAGAGGATACTCACTTGAAGCAATTGGAGACACGAATGTTGGCGCTGAAATTCGAAATGAATCAGACACACAATGCGATACCTCAGGGAAGGGAAGAACATATCACTTCGCATGAAGGGATGCAATGTGAATTGGAGAAGCAGAGAGAGACAATGGGGAGCAATATAGACAGAGGATCAATAGCATGTTCAATATTCTATCCTCTTTGCCTCAATTTAGGCAGTAGCCTGAATTTCCACCCCGATCATTCACAAATCCTAGCCATTCCAACCACAGAATCCTCCCACGACCTCTAGGGATGGAGGAGCCAACTGAACCATTGGAGGAGGACACGGGAGTTCAGGTAAGAGGAATTACTTCCCATACTAATAGTCATACCCCAATACCATGACTGGAGATTCCTCTGTTCAATGGATCCAAGCCTAGGTGGTGGGTCCGTCGATGTGAGATTTTTTCCAATTGTACAATGTACTTGAGGTGCATAAGGTAACCATGGCAGCAACTTATCTTAATGATACTATCGACTCTTGGTATCAAGGGTGGATCAAGGCCTTGAGAGAGGGGCAGCTTGGAATGAATTTGCAGAGGAGTTGTGTGTGAGGTTTGGGGAGAAGAATATGTCTGATGTAATCAGAGAATTTAAGATGCTCAAACAAGTAGGAACGATGATTGAATATTTGGATAAGATCAAGGAATTAAGGGCTTGCATGTGGAATGCATAGCCATCATTAACTGAGCAGTACTTTGTATCTAATTTCGTAAGTGGCCTTAAGGGAGAACTACGATCCATGGTCAAAATGATGATGCCTACGTGATGCGGTCACCAATCAAGACCCAGCCCAAAGCCGACCCGATCACGCCGGAACAATATTTTAGTACTTCTTAAGTTTTAGAATTCTACTTGATTTAAGATTCAATTTCATGTTTCTACTTGATTTAGGATTTTACTCCATGTTGGATTAGGATTTTAAATGGATTTTGTTTACAAATAATAGATGATTTTGGATTAGTCAAATACTATAAATATGCCTAGGATCTAGAGTTTGTAATTAAGTTTTTCTCAATCAAATTTCAGCAACCTATTTGGGTTTTCTTAACAAAACAGTCTTATTTTTGCGTCTTCTTGAAGGCCAAGCTTCAGCCATTGAAATTTGTTCTTTCAAGGGTTTATTTTGGTGTGTGTTTTTTCACACACGCGCTACACGCTGCGTCAGGTGGTATCAGAGCGGTTAATCAACCAATCAGATGGCCAATCTTGAAGGTAACAGTAGGAACCAGCCTCGTGATGGTGATCAGGGGTTGTCTGCAGTTTGGAGAACAATCGAAGAAGGGAAGTAACTCGTACTATCCAGTGGCGATTGGAGCAAATTAGCAACCAATTGGGCACATTCCTACGAGTTGATGATGATAGGAACCTGAATAATGCGGTGAATCAAGCCGGAGCGAGAAGACCACCCATTAATCATGTCCTTGTTAATCCTAGAAAACCAGTGATTGAAGATAGCGATGAAAATGATGATTTTGGTCGAGCAATAGCTAACCCTAGTGGTAGAGGGGTTAGGAGGAATGCGCATCAGCACAACTACTAGGGCAACGATGAGTATAAACTAAAAGTTGATATTTCTACCTTTAGTGGAGATCTTGATATTGAGGGGTTCCTGGATTGGATCACTAAGGTTGACCGTTTTTTCGAATACAAGGAGATCCCAGATGAACGACAAGTAAAGTTAGTGGCTTACAAATTGAAGGGCGATGCATCTGTTTGGTGGGAGCGATTACAAGAGACAAGATTAAAGGAAGGCCGATAGCTAGTTCAGACATGGAGACGAATGAAGCAGCTGTTAAGAGGTAGGTTTTTGCCCTCTGACTATGAACAATATATGTTTGAAGCTTATCAAAGATGTGCACGGGGAATGAAGAGTGTGAATGAATATACCTCTGAGTTTCTGCGATTGGCGGAGAGAAACCAATTGTCAGAAAGTGATAATCAACAAGCAGCTCGTTACTTGAATGGATTAAAGCCTGCTATTCATGATAAAATTGGAGTTCAAATGGTTCTGAGTGTGCAAGAAGCAAGGAACTTAGCTTTAAAGGCTGAGTTAATGTTGAGTGAGAGAGCTCGTAATGACAACTATCATCGGTATAGTGGGAATGAAAATAAACAAGCAGTTTTTGATAAAGGCAAGTCCGTTTAGGGAGCGCAACCCTCCAATCCACCCCATACAGTCAACCCTAATAAGGCTACAACGGAGGAAACATTTGAGGTAGTACTTCTAATCTTCCAAAATCCCCTAATCCTTATACAAAGCCTATTCTTTTAAAATGTTTCAAGTGCAATGAGGTTAGGCATCGATCTAGTGATTACCCAAGGAGGAAAACAGTTAACATTGTAGAAAGGGAAGAGGAAAATGTTGCTGAAGAAGAAGTATATTGCGGGCTTGATGGGGAGGATGACGAAGAAGATTATGGACATGGAGAATATACCTGTGTAGTGAGGAAGTTAATGCTATCTCAAAAGAATGAAGATACTACTCAACGGCATAAGCTTTTTCGCACGATGTGTACGGTGAAAGAAAAAATCTTTGAGTTGATTATTGATAGTGGAAGTCAGGAGAACATCATAGGAAGAGACGTTGTGGCAAAGATGCAGTTAACTCCTAAAAACATCAAAGCCCTTACATGATTGGATGGATCAAAGAAGTTGGTGGCATACATTTGGATAAACGTTGCAGGGTGCCTATCTCTATTGGTAAGTACTCCAACGAAGTCTATTGTGATATTGTTGATATGAATGCTTGCCATATTTTATTTGGGAGGCCTTGGCAATTTGATGTGGATGCTAAACACTCGGGTAGGACGAACACATATTAGCTTGAGAAAGAAGGTGTGCATTATACTTTGTTACCCATAATAGAAAAGAACCAAACCAAAGCTTCTAAAGTGGAGAGGCGAAATTTTCTTACCATTACACATAAGCACACTGAGTTTGTGAGGGAGTGTAAGGATACTCAAGAGGTTCACTTATTGGTTATCAAGGGTGAGAGCATGAGTGAGCCACTGAAGGTAAATCAAATTCCAATGGAGATGCAGGGATTGTTGGAGGAATTTCATGATGTGGTTCCTGACGAGTTGCCTAATGAGCTACCTCTTATGAAGGATATTCAACATCACATTGACTTGGTTCCTGGTGCTAGGTTGCCTAACCTACCACACTACAGGATGAGTCCTAGGCAAAATGAGATTTTGCGTGAGCAGGTAGAGGAATTGTTGAGAAAATGGCACATTCAAACTAACATGAGTCCATGTGCAGTGCCAGCATTATTGACACCAAAGAAAGATGGAAGTTGGAGGATGCGTGTTGACAGTAGAGCCATCAACAAAATTACTATTGGGTACAAATTTCCAATTCCTAGGCTTGACGACATGCTTGATAAACTTGATGGAGCTGTGATTTTTACCAAAATTGATCTTAGAAGTGGTTATCATCAAATCAGAATTTGACCTGGAGATGAGTGGAACACAGCTTTTAAGACGAGAGATGGGTTGTTTGAGTGGTTAGTCATGCCCTTTGGACTAACCAATGCACCAAACACTTTCATGAGAATAATGAATCAAGTATTATGCCCTTTCATTGGTAAATCCGTTGTGGTGTATTTTGATTATATTTTGATATACAGTAAGTCTATTAATGAGCATGAGAGGCATATTCGAAATGTGTTGAGTGTGCTGAAGGAAAACAAACTTTATGCTAATTTGAAGAAATGTACTTTTATGAGTGAGAGCTTGTTGTTCTTGGGCTTTGTTATAAGCAAAGAGGGCATAAAGGTAGATGAGGAAAAAGTGCGAGCTATTAGAGAGTGGCCAACCCCTAAAAATGTCAATGATGTGCAAAGTTTCCATAGGTTAGCAACTTTCTATAGGCGGTTTATCAAACACTTTAGTAATATTGTGGCTCCAATTACTAAGTGTTTAAAGAAATGAAAGTTCCATTGAGGTGAAGAACAAGAGCAAAGTTTCGCCTTGATAAAAGAGAAATTATGTACCGCTCCTGTCTTAGCTTTGCCAAACTTTGACAAATTGTTTGAGGTTGAGTGTGATGCGAATGGAGTGGGTATAAGTGTTGTGTTATCTCAAGAGAAGAGACTAATTGCATTTTTAGTGAGAAGTGAGAAGTGTGAAACCAGAAGAAAGTGGTCTACTTATGATAAAGAGTTTTATGCAGTGGTGAGGGCTCTTAAGACATGGGAACATTACTTGATTGCCAAAGAATTTGTTCTGTACACAGATCACCAAGCTCTTAAGTACTTGAGTAGCCAAAGACAATTGAGGAGTGATATGCATGCTAGATGATTTGTTTTTATTGATGAATTTTCATATAAAATTGTGCATAAGTCAGGACAGCATAATCGAGTGACGGACGCTTTGAATAGGCGTGTGGATTTGATCAAGACCCTTAGTATTGAGATTGTTGTGTTTGAGTGCTTGAAAGAATTATATGTGACAGACAAGGATTTCAAACATGTGTGGGAACAATGCATGTCTCAGCAACCGTAAGGAGATTTCTATGTGCACGATGGGTTTCTCATGAAGGGAAATCAATTGTGCATCCCTTGCACATCTCTTCGTAAGAAAATTATTTGAGATTTGCATGGTGGTGGCTTAGCAAGGCATCTTGGCAGAGACAAGACTATTGAAACTATTATGGGAAGGTATCATTGGCCAAGAGCAAGGAGAGATGTTTCTATTATTGTGGCGAGGTGTTATATATGTCAAACAGCTAAGGGGCACTCTTCTAACGCCGATCTCTACATGCCATTGCCTGTTCCCAATGCTATTTGGGAAAATTTGTCTATGGACTTCGTGTTGGGTCTACCACGAACCCAATGAGGTATGGATTTTGTTTTTGTAGTGGTTGACAGGTTTTCCAAGATGGCGCACTTTCTCCCATGCAAGAAGACGGCAGATGCAGTAGCTACAGCCAAACTATTTTTCAAGGAGATTGTTAGACTACATGAAGTCCCTAAAACTATTACTTCGGATCGTGATACAAGGCTTTTGAGTCACTTCTGGATTACCTTGTGGAGAATGTTTGATTCATCTTTGAATTTCAGCAGCACAATACATTCCCAGACTGATGGACAGACAGAGGTGGTGAATCGTACCTTAGGAAATCTGATTCGCAGTATTTGCAAAGACAAGCCAAGACAATGGGACCTAGTCATAACTCAAGCGGAATTTGCCTACAACAATGCCGTGCATAACTCAACAGGAAGATCACCATTCTCTATCGTATACATGAAAGTTCCTAATCATGCATTGGATTTGGTAAAATTGCCAGAGGTACCAAGTTTCAATGTTGTAACTAGTGACTTAGCTGAACACGTTCAAGCAGTTCAGGAAGATGTCAAGCAAAAGTTGCACGAGGCAAATAAGAAGTACAAGGCAGCAGTTGACAAGCATAGGAAGCACAAGGTATTTGCAGTTGGAGATGAAGTCATGATATTCTTGAAGAATGAACAAATTCCAGCAGGACAACAGAACAAGCTCAAACCAAATAAGTATGGTCCTTACAAGATTACAGAGAAGATCAATGATAATGCTTATGTTGTGGATTTGCCAAATCATATAGGTATTTCCAAAACATTCAATGTTGCTGATCTTTCTTTGTATTTGCCGAACATTGAGTTGTCATACCCAGATCATAACATGAGAACGAATTCTTATCAAGTGGAGGTGAATGATGCAGTCACTAATCAAGACCCGGCCCAAAGCTAATCCGATCACGCCGAAACACTATTTTAATACTTCTTAAGTTTTAGAATTCTACTTGATTTAGGATTCAATTTCATGTTTCTACTTGATTTAGGATTCTACTCCATGTTAGATTAGAATTTTATTTTTATTAGAATTTTGGTTGAATTTTGTTTACAAATAGTAGATGGATTTGGATTAGTCAAATACTATAAATATGCCTAGGATCTAGAGTTTATAATTAAGTTTTTCTCAATCAAATTTCAGCAACCTATTTGGGTTTTCTTAGCAAAACAGTCTTATTTTTCCGTCTTCTTGAAAGCCAAGATTCGGCCATTGAAGTTTGTTCTTTTAAGGGTTTATTTTGGTGTGTTTTTTTTCACACACGCGTTACACGCTGAGTCACTACGACCATGAGGCAAGTAACAGAGAAGGCTCAATTACAAGAGCTAACATTAGAGACCATATTTGGGAAGAATAAGGTGTGGTCTAAGTCTAGCTCTAACCCTCAACAGACAGTGGGGATGAGCTTGAAGGGGATGAATGTAGGAGTGTTGTTGGGACTGCCTAAGACGAATTTCAACGGAGAAAAAGGGACTACAATGGAGCAAAGAAGGCAATTGGGGCTCTGTTACAAGTGTGGGGATAGATATAGGCCAGACCACCAGTATAAAAGACAATTGTTGAAAATAGAAGGCAGAGAAGAGGAGAAAGACGATGACATCGAGGAAGACATTGAGGGGGTAGAGGAAACAAAAATGGAAGACATACGAGGAGAGATCTCCTTTCATGCATTGAAGGACGAACCCATGGGGAAGATCATAAAAGTGAAGGGCCGAGTTGGAAAGAGAAAGTTGATAGTTCTCATAGATAGTGGCAATATGAATAATTGGTGGTTCTCATAGATAGTAGCAGTACACATAACTTCCTCAATGAAGCCATTGCCACTAATCTAAAGTGTGAATTGGTGGCTACTACGCCGTTGTCTGTCACTATGGCCCATGGTAATCGCATGTATAGCCACTACAAATGCGCTGATTTCAAGTGGCTCATGCAGGGGTAAGAATTCTCTATGGATTTGAGAGTTCTGGAGTTGGAAGGATGCGATATTGTATTGGGGTTGATTGGATGAGGACAATTAGTCCTCTGACATTCAATTTTAACAAGTTAGAGGTGATAGTAGATGAGGCCAATGAGAAGCTAACACTTGTGGGGAGCCCAAAAACGAGGGAGTGTAAACTAATCACCAGGAAGAAATTGCAAAAGTTACTCAAGAAGAGAAAGGTCCAAATTTCCCCGCTATTCTCCATTCAAGCTATGGAAATAGAGGAAGGAGAATACACTACAAGAAGGGACAAAGAGGAGAAGAAGCTGGAACTTACAAGACCCTAATATGAGGTAACTACTATGAACGCCCTCAATGAACTTTTTGATTGAATTTAAGGATTATTTGCTAAACCTACCTCTCTTCCTCCTACTTGAGCCTTAGACCATTCCATCCCTCTTAAACCAAACTCAAAATTGATTATCATCAGACCCGATCGTTACTCACCTCTACACAAGTTTGAAATTGAAAAACAAGTAAAACAGATGCTATCCACTTCACTTATTTATACAACCCAGCCAAAGCCCATTTACATCACCCGTCCTATTAGTAAAAAAGAAAGAAAGATGGCACCTGACGATTTTGTGTGGATTACCGCCAGCTCAACACCGTAACCATCAATAATAAATTCCTTATTCCCATTATAGAAGACTTGATGGATGAATTACATGAGGCAACCATTTTTTCTAAGCTAGACCCAAGATTTAGTTATCACCAGATCAGAATGCACCCTATTGATATTCCAAAAATCGCATTCCATACCCATCAAGGCCTCTATGAGTTTCTTGTTATGTCATTTGGGCTCACTAATGCCTCCTGCTACCTTTTAAGCCTTGATGAACGAATTATTCGCCCCCTACCTAAGGAAATTCATATTAGTATGTCAAAATGTCCAAATGTTTGTTTGCAAAGGAGGAGGTGGAATATTTGGGGCATGTGATCTCGGGTGAAAGGGTGACTACAAACTCGACGAAGATTTTAGCCATGACTGAATGGCCAAGACCTTCCACCGTTAGGGAATTGAGGGGCTTCCTGGGGTTAAAAGGATACTACAGGAGGTTTATCCCACACTATGGGATAATTAGCAAACCCTTAACAGAGCTACTAAAGAAAGATAAGTTTCAGTGGAATCCCAAGGCAGAGACAGCATTCACAGCTCTTAAGTCGGCACCCCTAGATCCTGGGCCGATTAATCGGGCCCAATCAACACCTAGGCTGCCTAGCCGCCTAGGTTGCCCAAACGTGCGTGCATGTTTGCTAATATTGAGTTGTTTGGTATTTCCCCTTTCTCTTTCTTGTCGTGCGCCGCCTAGATCGTCTCTCGTGAACTCGCTGCTTTCTCTCTCTTGTTGCTTCCTAATTTCTCCATTCGTTTATACTCCAACACTATTTATAGGCACTTGGATGATAGTCCCCCACGTGGAGCTCAATTTCGACTACACCTGGTGCTGCCATGGAGGTAAGAAGAACCAGTCCAATGGAGACAAAAAAGAGGAAGAAGACAATCGAAGCACCGAGGCAACACTGAAGAAGCAGAATTTGTGTTCATGCATTTTGGAGGGTTCGGGGAACAGAAAGATGCTGGAGAAGGCTCTTGTTGTTGCCTTTTATCCATCCTATTTTAATATCATATATTATACATATATATAGATATATATATATTCAAGTGGCAGCACATGGGAGAGAGAAAATAACAGTGGAGGTGGAAGCCCTTTGTGCGTCCAATATGCTGGAAATTTCCACCAGCTGCTCTAATCTTCTCATTCCCCAACTATTATATGATATTAATATATATTATGTTAGCAATATATATATTTATATATATATATGTTATTAACATAGTAGTTGCTAACATTATATATATATATTACATCTTAATATATATATACATTAGCCACGACAATCTCACCCAATTCCCAACTGCCTTTCAGTGTTATAGAGAAAGATTTATATATATATAGCCTATATATAATCTATTTATATATATATATGAATTTTTAATAATTTTTCTAGGCACAGCCTAGGCACTAGGCCCTAGTCTGGCGTCTTAACTAGCGCCTAACACGTTTTAGAACACTGCAGAGAATTAAGGAGAGAATTCTACTATCTCTACATGACTCACCCTTTGGGGGCCATTCAAGAATCAAGACTACTTACCACAAAGGTAGCTTTTCTTTTAGCCAAGACTAAAGAAAGAAGTGATGGAGTTTGTACTAGCCTGGCCTACCTGCCAGAGATGCAAGCATGAGCATGTGGCCCTACTAGGATTACTCCAACCATTAGTCATACTAGAACAAGCTTGAGAAGGGATATCCATGGACTTCATTGAGGGGCTACCTAAATTAGAGGGGAAGGATGTCATACTGGTGATTGTGGACAGGATAACCAAGTTTGCACACTTTGTAGGTCTCATCCATCCATTCACGGCTCAAGAAGTTGCTAGACAATTCCTAGACTTAGTGGCCAAGATCCATAGGATTCTGAAGTCAATAGTGTCCGACAAGGACAAGATTTTCACAAACCACTTCTGACAATTGTTTAAAGGCCTAGGAGTAGGGTTGCCTACCATCTAGAGACAGATGGGCAAACTAAAAGAGTGAATTAATGTTTGGAGTCCTATCTAAGGTATGTGTGCTTTGCCAAACCCAAGAGTTGGAGTAGATGGTTGTCTATGGCACAGTGGTGGTACAACTCAAGCTATCACGGTGCCATTAAAAAGTCCCCATTTGAAGCATTATTTGGATACCAAGACCCTATTATGCCTGCCTTAATGAAAGCCCCCACAACAGTGTCTGTTGTGGAAGGCTATCTACAACAAAGGCAAAGGATGCTACAATTATTGAAGGAGCTTACAACAGCTTAGAATAGGATGAAACAAGTGGTTGATAGGAAGAAAAGTAATGGGTGGTTCAACGTGGGTGATAAGGTGTACCTAAAGGTCAAGCAGTTCCTCCAACACTTTTTCTCAACAACTCCAGATTCTAAATTGAGCCCTAAGTACTTTAGGCCATACATTGTGCTTGCTAAGATAGGCAAGGTAGCTTACAGGCAACAACTGCCCAAGGAGACACCCCACTCATCCAATGTTCCACGTGTCACTGCTAAAGAAAGCAGTGGAGCCTACAACCACTACGAGCCCCAATCTTCCCCCAGTAGTTGAAGACAAAGAGGTGCCCATGGTACCCCAGGCCATCGTGGACCGAAGGATCACCTACAAGGATACACTGCCCCTCAAAGTGCTAGTCCAATGAAGCTATTTACACCCAAACAATACCACCTTGGAGTACTTACTAGACTTGCTAAAGCAATACTCTTGAGCAGCCCATCCTCTGTCCTTTCTTGGGGACAAGAAAGACCTCCAGGGGAGGGGAAATGTCATGACCCCAAAGGGCGGACAAGGGTATGGATGTAATTAGCAGAAAGGGGGCAAGGCTGTAATTAGCCTAATACTTGTAATAAGCAGTAGTTGTACCAAACGATTATAGCTTTAACAGCTTGTACACTTCTGGTTACAACTAAAAAGCTGCCTATAAAAGGAGAACAAGTGCTCGAGGATATGAAATGAAATAGAATATAATTCTTTCCCTCCTATTCTCTCTCTCAACTCTCCCTTTTCAAATTTCTTCTCTCCTAAATTCAAATTCCTACCGCTACTATAATTCTAGAATTGCATAAGTCTCAAATTCGAGACTTATGAAACCTTTCACCCCATTTGTAACACAGTCCTAATTGCCTCCTATGCTCCATAGAAGGGGATTTAACTTAATTAGACCTTGTAAAAACCCTAGGATTCAAGTTTCCTTGATTCATCCCTGAATTTGCAATCTAAGCATTTCCTCCCCACTGCTGACTAGCCAAAGAATAACTTCCATGTAGGACCTTGTGATTTCTAAAGATTGTTTCCAATGCCAACTCTTGTAATCTAGCCTTCTCGATAGCTACCTTAACAGTTGCAGGCTACATCATCTTCACCATTGGCCTCAAACTCCTCATCTAGGCCATTGATAGAGCTAGATACAAAGTAAGGTTCAGCCAACGTAGGATGTGAAATAATCAATAAGGGCCTCAATTCTTTGAATCAAATCTGATATTCTATCATCAATCCTTCTTGTTTCAATTTATTGAACTCTTCTGTTACATTGACCATAATCCTCACACCAAATCTATCACCAAATCAGCTCTCATTTTGCTCCATCATTGATACCAAGCATTAGCTATATTATTGAGATAGGCTGCTGCTAGATTTATTTTTTGGCACTTAACTATATTGTAATACTGAAAAAATCGTTCATATCTCCTAATCCACCACCTTGGTTTAACTCCTTCAAAAACCGGTATTTCAAGCCTTGGCATCGAAGTATAATGAGAAGTTTGAGAAGAACCTTCAACCTGAATTGTCTGATCCAATACAAGTAGTTCCTCAGCTTCCTACAAACCAGAGGTATGAGGAAGGATTCCAACACCTATTAGAATCAGATCTGAAATGGATCCCGGTGGAAAATCCATTGGTAAACGGGCCTGAGGCATCTTCAAGAACATATTCAAGAATCTATCTAGCCTTTAACAAAAACTAGCAAAATCATCGTTGCCTCCTTTCTATAGCGTATGTACAATCTCCCTAGTTGTAGCATTTTCTGCCCTGTCATGACTAACCTCCTCCTAAGTCTAACGTAAACCGAACTCCATCGAGTCCAACCAAGGATCAACTACTCTGATACCAAATTGTCAGGTTCCTAAACCTAACCTAGGGTTTCTTTAGGTATTTAAGAAGATATCGAGAAAGAGAAAGAAAAGAGAGAACAAAAAGAACAATGAGGAAGCGAAAGAAGAGAGAAGTTTTTGGGGGAAAAGAATTCTGTTATTTAACACAATGAATTCCCATCCTCCAATTGTAACTGTAACTGAAAGGTACAAAATGTAGCTTTCATTTGTAATTACTGTTATAAAACCCTAGGGTCGTGACATAGTTTTACTTTCTGGTCACTTGTATGATCTATCTTAGGATGCTGAACTTATTACCTATTAAAACATTCACCACAAAAACCAAGATATAAGAGTTAAGTTGATTATAAGAGTTAAGTTCCTTTGCCTTTGGTTTCGGAAAGAGCCGAGTCACAGATCAAGATAAATCCTGCAGAAGAAAATCTTACTGCTGTTTTGGGTATTTTTTATCTTGGACAGTATGACAGCATCACTGTCATATCACATGGTGTAGACCAGATTCAAAAGATGAAGGAAGAGAAGGTTGCTGCCATCTGGTTTGGCAGTTTTGACATTGGAGAAAGGAGCCCTGACATGGCTATCCTTGCAGTCAACATTTTAGATTTGCAGGAAAAGTAAAAGAGAAGGAACATAAAAGGGAACAGGAAGAGGCCTAGAAGAAGAAAGAAAGAAGGATAAAACAGATAGCAAAGGCAAGAACCGTGGCCACTCGCTTGTAAGCTCTTGGGGACAAGAACTCACACAATGAGGGGGGAATTGTCACGATCCAAGAATATATTAGGGATATATTAGGAATTATCTAATACATGTATTTTTCCATTGTTGTACTTTGCCGCTTTGTACCTTTACCTATAAAGCCTATAAATAGGCTGTAAAACCTAGAGATTTAGGAATGGTGAAATGATAATTGAATTCTTGTCTCTCTCTCATTCCCTTCTGATTTCTCTATTCTTGTTGTTCTCCCTCTCTCTTGTCTAATTCTCCCTCAATTCTCTCTGTTTCTGTTCTTTCTCCCTCCATTTCGGCTCTCTCTTCCTCTTACTCTTCTCAATTTCCAATCTAAATGCTAGGATCATGACAGTTGTATCCTTTGCTTGTTGTAGCATAATTACAGTTATATGACTCTTAAATATTATTTGGTCAGAACCTTACTAAAGTTTTTTTTTTTTAAGTGTTCAATATAGTTGGCATTAACATAATAAGCACTGTATCAACAATTAGTGGCATTACACAAAAAGAGTGTAGATTTAAAGCATGAGTAATAATTATTGAACATGTGTAAATATTTACACAGGCTTAGATTTCTGCGTTTAAATATTTTCATGTGTGTGCAATCTTTAGTAATTTTTATTATGTCACAAAAAATACTCTTCCATTTTCAGAAAAATCAGAACACTTTGAACCTAGAGTCCAAGACTACTTGGCAAATGGCCGTTCTCCCAATTGCATGTCATTGGAAAATTATGGCACTCATGTACCAGTTAACATTTCTCTTTTACTCTTCACAGCTAACTTCAAAAGCATCCAGAGATAAGATCATCAAATGCAATAACTACCTTCAGTAGTTGTAAAACAAACTCGACAGCTTCTCTTGGACTTTTCTTGTCGGATGCTCTGACCATAGCTACTGCATTTGGAATAGCCTGAGCAAAAACAAAAAGTACTAGTTCCAATTATGTATTCACCCACTCCTTCAAGGAGACCATAAACCATATAGACAAATAATAAATTCTTGGGCAGTGCTTCAGCATAAATTCATATATATTATATTTTTGAGTGTCAAAGTGACAAATATATCAACCATAAACATACTCATATGAACCTTTGTATATTAGTGGCATTCAAAGCTATAACTGCCTGGGTTATAAGGAATACCCACTACTAGCGACCTAGGTTCAACCAAATAATCAGGAAACTGGGGATTCATTGTGCACATACAGGAGCCCCAGACATCGACCAAAATAAGAGTACAGAAAAGAAAGAAGAAAAGAAATCAATTGGATTTTTGGTCTCTTTCTTTTCTTTTCTTTTTTCCCCGTTCTTTTTCTATTTTGGTCCCCAACGTGAAATAAGAAACGACTTTGACCACATAGGACATAATACCCATCCTACCTCATTGCATTACCTCAAGTACGAAGTACTCTGGGAAATCATGAAAGTCATTTGGCCTGCAAAGCATAAAAGGGTTACAAAAAATTATCTAGTAAATTATACATTTCACAGAAAATTCATCGAAATTTAACTTGAGGGTCAACAAGCTCACTTTGGGAGTCCAATATTTATGTCATATCTCCGACTTTTATAAAATTTAATCAGATGAAGTAAGCCAGCCCAATCAGTTTCCTAGTATAAAACAAAGTTAGAATCAATAGCTACATCAAATTAAGAAAAAAATACAAGCACACTGGAAATCAGACAGGCATTCTTGTTCAGGTATGTGAAGGACATAAGACATAGAGCTCATATAACTTTTCATTTCTATAAAAGTTGATGTAGAGAGGTTCTGAGCATCACATGTATATAAGAAGGATATTAGGATCGGATAATGAGCATCTTGAAATTCAGACATGATGTTGAACAAATTCAGTTACATGCATAGAGAAATGATTCCTTTAGCCTAAAATCATACTAGTAAAATTTAGTTTGAGCATAACTTAAAACGTAATAATGTCATTATAAATCAAGTACAATAGGCACATGTAACTAAGCATGATAATCCTCTCAGATTTAGGGCCCACAATCATAATTATAATTCTCATTTAAGTAATCATTATGCGTGAAATATTCATTTAACTAAGCCAATCATAAATCTTTTCAGTCAGTACAAAGTATGCATAAAATGACATATAAAACTGCACATGTATGAAGACCAGGAATTCCATTAGGCAGAAAAAAATCAAGAAACTACCATTTATTTCAAACAGCATACCATAACACATCTAAAAAATTCAAGGAACACATTCAGTGTGCCATGCTATATTCGTAACACAATGGAAAGTATCTTGGATAGGGGTGTAAATGGTCCCCATTGAGTCACAATTAAACCCATTTAAAATTAAAACAAGTATAAAAATGAGGATATACATATAAGGCTTATTTGAAAATTTATTAAAATAAGTATCTAAATGGGGTTAAATGAGGCCCCATTTACATCCCTAATCTTGGACCTGTGTTGGGGCAAATTACAACTCACAACCAATGGCTTATAACCAATAAAAACTGCAATCTAAGTGCAGAAAAACCCTAGCAAGTACATGGAACAATAATGGAAAATTTACAACTCAAAACCAAGGGCCTGTCACCATAACAAACATTGCAGTTTAAACACAAAAGAACTTAAAGAACACATCTTCCATGAATTAAGAAAACATGCATGTATGAAAAAGTCAAAACGTAAAGTATATACCTCACTTGCTGTACAAGCCAATGCAAATGCTGCCTCAACCCGAACTCTCCAGAATGCCTTTTAACACAAGAAAATTTCAAAAATAGCATCTTGCGAAACAAAAATGAATGAGAAACAAGAATGCCTCCCAAAAGCATGTGCATGCATGTGTGAGAAAGTGTGAGGGGGAGAGAGAAGTAGCAGATAAAGAGAGACTAAAAAAGTAAAACCTTGGCATCACCGAGGAAATTATTCAGTGCATTAACAACAGAAAATGAAAGCTGTGGCATTGCCTCTAACATTGTGATTGCCTGTGCTTGAGCAACAACATCTTTGTCCTTCTCTAGTTGATTTATCTGATTAATCACAACCAACATAGTCAAGAAAAACAAGCAAACACAGAACAAACTAGGAAATTACTAAAAATATAATAGCAATAAAGAGAATAAATAAAATATGCTGCACTTCATGCAAGCAAAATATGCAATATAATGTTCCCATTGGAAAACAATCCAAGCTGTGCTTTAACAAAGCCAAGCTAAGATGCTCTCAAGGGAGCAATAAATACATATTCCCTTTTCCCCTTGTTTGGGAAAACATATTTAAGAATTGAAATTATCTTGAATTATAGGAAGGAATATAATCTCTACGTGAGGAGAGTGGGTAGAATTGAACAAGTCTCTTGCAAAAGAGGTAGAGGACGATCAAGAAAAACTTGGCGGAAGACTCTTAGCTATGATATTAGTTATAAGTGTCTTACAAAAGATAAGGCTACCAATAAAAATGATTAGCGAACTAGAATTCAGGTAATAGACCTCACATAGCGAGATTTATGGGAGGGATTCATGGCCAGTCATTCTAGGATATCAAGAAGGCCAGAATTTTGAGAAATGCCATTCAAATAAAAAATTGGAGGCAATTGATCAAGAAATACTTGCTGACATTAGAATATTCTCCAATATTGGCATAGAATCACCAAAATTGATTGAATGAAGATTCGAAAGTTGTATACAATCTTGGCTTAAAGACTCTTGAGCCTTCAAGCTACAAGGAAGAAGATTCTTGGCCATTTAGTTACTTGAGCCATAATAAAAAAGTTACAAGCCAACTTAGCAAGCAATCAAGCAGTGACACCATAAAATTTATTGAGAAACATCTCATAGAACTCGAGGGGTTATGAATCTCCTCTAGTAAGCCAAGGCAAAAGTTTTTACCTAAATCCAGCTAGATTAATGAAAACCCAACCACCAGCGCCCACAGAAAGTAGTTGGCATAATCCTAGTAGGGTAGAGCCTGAACCTTTGTAATCAGCATGTTTACAAGTGGAAGGTTCATTTGGATTTTCAACAAGGTCCGATTAATTTTCTCAATTTGGATTTTTCAGGTAAAATTTTTTGGTTTTATAGATATTTAATTATTGTATCGCCCAGTCTTTAAATGGAGGTTTGTTGAGTCAAGAATATTTAACATAGTTTTTATGTAAAGCTTTCCACTCATGCTACTCCTAGTCCTTGAATACCCTCACATATGAGTGACAATAGTTGATTTATAGTGTACTACACATTTTTCTTCCCAGCATGGCATTAGCTTGCAACATGATTGCATTAACTTGCAAAAAACATTGTTTTTTAATTGAAACAGCAGTTGATGTGTACCATCAGACCTTTTCAATGCACAAGCTGACAAGCAAAATAATATACAATTAAATCACCATAAGATCATACTTACCAACATCTGTACTGGCTGATTGAAATTAATTTCAGCAAGATACTCCATTTCTGGGTCTGCTCGAAGCCATAACAGCGGGGAGTCAGCACTGTAGAACACATTCACACACTCCCGTCATCTCCACAACTGAATAGAAAAATCTCATAAGAGAACAATAATAACTGCATACTTGGATCGCAGATCAAGGTTAGATACAGCATCGCCATTATCATCAGAGCCATCTGGTTTAGAACCCTTTTTAGGCTTTTGAAAGCGTTTTGCAGCAAGCTTTGAGTGACATTGTATCTCTAGCAGCTGCCAAGTTTCTCCAGCCATTGGCAAAATTGGATGGTCATACATGCCATCAAGTTCATAAACCCTTATGCTCATCATCCCAGGCCACCCAACATCACTTTCTCGATTCTCTGTGTCGAGGTCACCATTAACAACCTTTGTCATTGAGTCTAAAGAGGCCGTGCATCCCCGCATGACTGCCAATTCGACCATATTTTTCCTCTTGTTATAGGAAAATCCCATCCTTTTCAGCATTCAAAAGATAGGTAACCATTCAAAAGATAATCTCAGTAAAAGATGCTGCCTGGTTTGAGGCATGAGCAAAGCACAAATGTGTAGTCACATATATCATACCTCAGCACTGGACAACCACAAGACCCAACCCAGCGAGGAAAAAATTCCTTAAGAAAAGGTCGCTCAAGATTTCCAATTTTATTGGCAAAATGCCGAAACTGCATTTTTGAAATTTAGTCAGAAATAAAATAATGACAGAAGAAATTTGGAATTTCTAATCTCAAAATGAATTGGCAAAGAACTCAAAAAATTGCAGAACAGATATAACCTGCATCTAAGAATGAAGACTGTAAATAAATTCATCAGACTTTTCAGGTTAAATGTACAAAACAAATGAAAAAGAAAACAGCAAGATTAATGGATATCCACATGCCTTCCAAAACTCATCCCCACCCCACCCCAAAAAGAAACACAAAAAGGGAAAGAAAGATAAGTCACAAAACCACAACTGCGCGTGCTCTTGTTGAGAGAGAGAGAGGGAGAGGGGGGGGGAGCTGAACTCATGTTGTTCAAATTAAGATCACCGCCAAATGATAATAAATATTGGTGCACTTTAAGCACCAGTTGCAAATTCTGCTAAGGCATAATCCTCTTTTTATTACCTGGGTGACTGTAGAAAGATGACAAGAACTCAAAAGTTCAGAAGCAACTGGATAAGATTGAAAAGAACTAAAGAACTAGATGCAATACACAGGCTATCAAACGGACAAGGGAAACTATATCTATGCATATCTTCATTTCTAGAGCATTACAAGATATTGGCACTACTATGAATTGGCAGCTGCTGCACCAACTCAGGTTTATTGATTACCATTTTCCACCAAAGGGTTATAAGGATTCAATGGATCCATGGCAAAGGCTGACATTGTGCTTTTTAACAATTGCAGTCATGAATAATGAAATTGCAGTGGAAGTCTGGAATATTGATATGTGAAGGATGCCATGAAAAAGAAGTGCATGCCTGCAATTAAAACAATTAAATCTCTGACCATTCCTGCTCATTTTATTCCAAATAGGGATTGCACTTGCAGATTGTAGTCTTGGTCCATTCTCAAACGGGAACATTTAGTAATGACAAATTATTGATTAACTGTCATTACTATCGATTGGTTATGAGAAGAAGCCCATTGCAGTCCAGACTTACCAATTGGTTATGGGTGGTTGCCATTTAACAGAGCTTCAATAAGGAGGAGGAGATGTAAGAATAGAATAGCTTATGAAATGAATCATCAATTCCCTGTAAAATTTATCATGAAAACAAGAAGTCTATTTGCATCACTAATTGCATGGCAGGCTACGGTTCCATAATTGAAAAATATTTAAGCGAGGGATCTTTGAAGCATTTGGTGGCCGACACTACACATGTAAGGCATATCATGGATAACAGAACAGACTAAATGCCAGTAAAAATAATTGGTAATCTTAGAAAAGAAAAGTATATATGGGAGGCTACATGCACGTCATATAATTTTTAAGGGCTCTTGTCACTGGAATTTGTGGCGACAAATATCTATCACTGGAATTTGTCAGGACAAATATCAGGCATGGATTAAACAATTTAGCTTAGTTTTTAGCTTGTCTCTGTTTCCAATCTTTGGAAAAGCTCCCCAAAATTATTCTTTTCATGTTTAAAAAAGGTGGGACATGAAAGCAGGAGCAACAACAGATACATAGATTCTAATCAATCACCTCCTTTGTACTAAGATTTCTCATGGGTCGAGTAGTATCTTGAGTTCGAGTTCGAGAAAGAATTATCTGCAGGATCTGCATGTGAAACAAAAACCAGAACAAGAAATTAATACTTGATAAGGTTACCACAAAAGTCATTAACCATAAATCAGAGATGAATGTCATCCATTCCACGAATATCCAATAATCAGCAACATAGAGCAAGGAGAAAAGTACAGCTAAGAGAAATGAAGTAACTCTGATTGGGTCCATTAGGAAACTTTTTTCATCCATTATAATCAACAGTAATAATCTTGTAGGCAGAACTAGAATCATTGAAAGTAGAAAGTGTTTGTCAAATTTATCCTCTTCGCAAGTTGGTATTGAATCACGCATCCAACAAGCAAAAATCAAGAGAAAGAGAACATAAAATTTTAACATGGTTCAACCTCAACAGACTTATGCCCACAATACCACAATAATAGGAGAATTCCAATCAATCATAATATAGTTTCTGAAAGGAAAAACTATGTATCCTCTCCCAACACAGTTTTTGGACACAAAACTGGAAGCCCTCACCACCCCAATAACCCAGTTACAACTTCTCTGAAAGCCATCATTGACAAGATGTGGTCGCTCGATACTTATGATATGGGAAGGGCCTGTTCATAGGCAATAACGCCATCAAGCTCTCTTAGTCCCTAATGGAATAGGTGTAACGCCCCGCTTTCCCGGGCGCGTTATAATTCGGACAATTCCGGGACAATTTTTTTT
This sequence comes from Diospyros lotus, assembly GCF_014633365.1. Classification (NCBI taxonomy): domain Eukaryota; kingdom Viridiplantae; phylum Streptophyta; class Magnoliopsida; order Ericales; family Ebenaceae; genus Diospyros; species Diospyros lotus. The sequence goes on from NW_026267104.1 coordinate 1,457,353, forward strand.
TTTTTTTTTCTTTCAATCACTAAAGCTAAACCACATCATTCCTCGAATCCGTCCCAAAATTCTCATACATTAATCTCGAAAGAGAATCATTGTATACATCAAATGCGGAAGCAAAGATCGAAACCTAATATCTTAACATTAATCGTAAATAAATTCAACATTCCTCAAAACGTTCAGAATCTAAAGTAGCAAAACTTAAATACATGGGCTGTACAACATACATTTCACTCTTCATACACTCTCTCTACTAAGTGCCGTTTCATGCCTCATTTATCCTCGAATCTGCTATAATCTTCACCTAGAACGTTTGAATATTTCAGGGGCAAAACCCAATTTAGATGATGAATCATCTAAGTAAGGATACATAATGCTATATCATATGTGTATGCAATGTCTTACCTCGTAGGTGTCAACTGCACCCCTCATGCTACCTACCATTTTTGCGGCCCCCTTCTTTCGAAGCCGAGGTATATGGGTGCACCCTTGGTAAAATAGTGGTGCTAGTTCGTACTCCCTACGGCCTCAAATGCGAGTGATCAATGATATCAACATGTATTTATGCATTTCATAGTCATGTCATGTATGCAGTCTACGTGATGGATACATATCAGGACATGTCAATATGATGAAAACATTTTCGAGAAACATAAATCACTTATAACTCAACCATTTTCCATAAAACTAACTTTAATTGGGGAGTACCACTTACCTTCTCAAGCTTATCGGGCTACCTCGATATCCGTGCCTTGCCACGTGCATCACCTCGATTTGCGTGCCAACCTCAAAATTTGACAAGTCACTTCAACTTATTCCTCAAAGCATTCTAATCATCATAATTATTTGAATAAACATTAAAATCTATTTTTTCATAATTTCTGATATTTTCTATAATTTCCTCTCTATTTCCTCCTATATTTTCTCAATAAATCCAAACTAAATATTTCTAAAAATATTTTCTCAAATATTTCACTACGACAATTCATAAAATAATATTCTTGAATTTCTGGAATTCTTAGGGAATTTTACTTACCTTGACTTAGCCTCTCCGGTTTCCTCGGTATGCGAGCCTTGATCTCGAAAAGCATGCCCAAACAATTTTTCCTGTCAAAATCTCCAGGATATTACCGAAATATAATTTCCTATCTTTTGGGATTTTTCTGGGATTTTTTTCGACATTTTCCCATTTATCTTTCCTTTTCTTTTCTTTCTTTTTTTTCTTTTTCTTTTCTTTTTCCCTTTCTTCTTCTTCCTCCTCCCTCCTGCGCGACCTGCAACTCCATTTTTTTTTTTCTTCCTTTCTTCTTCCTTCTCTTCTTCTTCTTCTTCTTCCTTCTCTTCTCTTCTTCTTCCTCTCCCTTCTTCTTCTTCTTCTTCTTCTTCCTCCTCCTTTCTCTTCTTTCCTCCATGGCCGAACCAGCACTGCCCGCAGCCGCCGCTACTGCCAACGCCCCCGCGCGCCTCAGCCGCTAGCGGCTTCCGCCTCTCCCAGCCGCTGTACCGGCCGCACCGTCGCCTGCCACCGCGAGCTGCCATCGCAGCAGCTCCTTTGCCTCGCGTCCAGCTTGCTGGAGCTCGCGGCCATGGCTGCCATGGCCGCGGCTCCGCTGCTTCGGGTCGTTTCTCGGCCCACCAATCACCTCCGCACCTCACCTTGCTGCCTCGGCCATCGCACGACCGGCTGCCCCTTCTTCCTTGACCACCATGGCTGAGCATCGAAGCTCTGCTTCGCGGCCATGGCTGTTGGAAGTGGCCACTCTCAGCCGCTTGCTCTCTCTCTCTCTCTCTCTTCAGCGAACTCTCGCTTCCTTACTGCTCTTAAACAGCCAAGCTTCATGCCTATTTATAGGCGCTCGGCTGCTCTCTCACCTCACTGGCCACACCCCATTGTGTCTGACACACTCAATTGGCTGCCATGGATTTGTAGAGGAGTGGGATTTGCGCAAATTGCGGGTGCAAAAACGCATGGCCAATTTACAGGGCGTGGGATTTGAAGTTTGGAGTGGTAGGGCATGCCCATTTGCATTTAACAGAGGCCTTTGCCATGCGCTCATATGCACGTGCATATATATATATATATATATAACTATTTATTACACTTTAAATTAAGAGAAATTATATATTAAACCCCAATTTTATCATAATATCACTTAGGTAATTTTCTTATTGCAACCATGCCTGCAAACACTGATTAAACTTGCATTTTAATACCGAAAATCCACAATTAATAACTTAAATTTTACTTGATATAGATGATTTTTGCCCCAATAACCTTACCGGGCTGTCGATTCATCCCAAAACCACTGACGGGTTGTTCGTTACGCAAAACCAAAGCCCCCCTAGGGTTCCGTTAATTTTTCGGGAGTCTCCTACAACGATTCAGTTTTTCAGCCTAAATGGCAGCTGTATTTTAGCTGTATCGAAAACTGTTCCCAATTCAATTTCTTTCGATACCATAAATCCTATCTCGATACGCTCGTCAAGTCCATATAATTTTCCTTAGATAATTTCGCTCTGAGGCATTCCCTGCAGTTGATTCGATACCTGAAATTGCTATAAAATCAGTTTTTCGGTATTTTAAACTTATTAAAATTACGTGGCAGCCTTATCTAAACATGGGATATTACAATAGGTTTTCCATACATACCTAGATTTGCTTTTCCTAGCATCCTAATTCCATCCGATTTGAGGTATGAGGAATTATCTAACATCCAATTATTATGTTCCTAATGATAGATAGAAAAACAAAAATCAGAATTTTAACTAGCAAGCATGCTGACAAGGACTGTACTCTCAAGATAAATCCACATTGAGAAGCCTTTAGATTGACAGCAAAGTGAACGGGGTAGACCAAATAATTTCTCTTACAGATGCTTTGAGAAAGTAAAATACTAGACTTCTCTACGATCTAACTCCACTTACACAAAGAATAACATTTACACTTCTAGGGTACTATTGGCCTCGCATAGTGGCTAAAAAAGCAAATGAGGACATGCAAAGTTTACAACTGTTCATTTGATAATGGCCAATGGGATACATTTCCTCCTCTAGTATACTCATGTAGGCGTTCAGCTCTGCCAAATACAAGAGAAAGAGATGCATATTCTTTATCTTCCCAAGAGTTCACGTGCTCCTTTGATTCTTATTACTGTTGTAAAACATACCACGACCTACGACTAAGAGATGGACCCAAACAAAAATTTCTCATCTACAATAATTATTTTAATCACTAAAATACAGTAACATTTTATGAACATAAAGAAAATACAAAGGAGGGAAAGAAAATAGCTTATGGAAAATGACAACCCCAATAAGAAGGATGTAACTCAGTCCTATAAAAGCAATTGATAGAAGAACCAGTTTACATCTCCTAAGAAACAAATTATATTTTTAAAAGGCTACTTTAGTAGTTGCAAATCAGTTTCTTTGTATTAATAATCAACGCTAACATGAACACCTCTATGATCTATAAAATTATTTTTTTTTTCCATATTTTTCTTTTTTAGCTTGTATCTGAGGCGAACCTTGGTGGAAACAGTAAACTTTCTACTTTAAAACCAGTAGGTCACAAGTTCGAGCTATGAAAAAAGCTTCTCCCTAAGCCAAAGGTAAGGTTGTGTTATAAAACAGCCTTCCCCTGAACCTCACAGGGCAGGGATCCTTGTGCAACGGGAGCCTCTTATAAAGTTATTGTATTTTTGGCTAGTATATTAAAAGGAATCAACTATTATTATCACTTTCTTTTTAACTTACTATCAACCACCATGATACCCTCATGTGCACCCGGCCCTGGAGGACAAAGTCTCAACCTTAAACCTGTATCTCCTTTCACCAGTTTTGAAGGATCCCCAAAAAAAAAAAATGAAAAAATTAAGTAGGTATCAGGCTGTCTACTGTAAGTCTCATGGAAAACACACATCCAACCTCATCCAAAAGGACTTTTTATACAGACAAGAAGGAAGCCATTTTGTTTCAAAGAAATAGAGAAAATGACCGACAGCAAGAGTGGCAGCCACCATTTGCAGTATGTCAAACCCCAACTGCATGATGAATTTCCTCTAAGCACTATCTCCCCTCATGCCTTGGCATCATTTCCAATGTAAAAGTGAATTTCCAAGGGGAAACTACCAAAAGACTCTAACATGGTTGAGAGCCTGAAACATCAAGATCTCACACACACAAAACAATGATTGTTTTGACTAGAGGAGAAGAAAATTCCACTCAAGGATAGAATTTCTACATAAAAAAGAGAAAGCTGCACTCTGCAGTGCAGAGGAATGTAGATAAGATTTGGACACTACTTTTATAATTAACCTAAAAATCTCCAAGCTTACAAACTGAAAGGATATAATCCAACAGCGTTTTGAGAGACGATTTAAGAATCAGATATTCTACACTAGATAAGAAAAAGTCTTAACAGGACCAAAAATATTGTGGCTGCAGTGTCCCGCCAACACAACAGCACTCAGTTGGCTGTCTGACAATAAAAAATATCCACTTTTTTTAAAAGTACACAACCACCAAAATTTAATTGCAAACTAGCTCAGACTAGACAAACAGTGTTAAACAAAAGAACAGGGAAAAATGGAAGAGTAAGTAGATTCTTCCTTTGACTGCAGAAAACTAGCTAACAGACTACAGTAAAAGATGATCAACTTACTTTACGAAAAGACTCTGGCCCCATCTGCTTTTCCAGCATTTGAAGGACAGCCACCTATTATGCATATATGTCAAAATAGAAGGCAATCAGAAATTAACAAAATCAACAGGAATGTGGGTACCACTTACAGACTTCCAAGATCGTATTTTGCCATATAAACCAATGCACTGGGTTCCATACAAATCATTAGAAGAAGTAGAGGAGCTTAATGCAGTTGCACCACTATCATCAGCTTTGCAAACAGCACAATTTGCCTGCAGTTAAGGGAAAAGAAAACTTCAGTTAACTGGTATCCGTGCACACCTGCACACAAGCGGGGGGGAGTAGGGGTGGGACCTTAAAAGCATTCACAACGTTAACTAGTTGCATTCCTCAGTGCAAGAGGCTCCACACTTTTTAGAGGGTGGGGGGGGGGGGGGGGGGGGATCAAAATTGTATGCAGTCTCTTCCCCTTAACTGGTTGTACCACACAAGAGTGGAGCCCCTTGCACTCAGGAAGACTGGCTGTACCACCAGCAGTTACAAGGGAAGACTGCATACAATTTTGATCCTCCCCTGACCCATCACAAAGTGATGGGGCCTCTTGCACATAAGGTGCTATGCAACTAGCTAATGTAAATGCTTGATGTTCAAAAGTCAGACTGAAGATCTTTACAAGATCCAGTCACACATCATTTTGAACTGCTGCAATTTAAATTTTACCACCATGAAATCAATTAATATTGATCTCAACAATTGCAACATTACTGTAAGTGCAAGGAGAGAAATTTGGAAGCCAGTTATGTTCCACTCTTGTGACATTATCCATGTTGTCACACTGCTTCACTATTTCATGAGTAGGTAGGTGCAGGGAAAGACAAGGTTTCATGCATAGCGCATAGAGATTTTAGAAGCTGCAATGAAACAAATTACACAGAGTTTTCCCAACAAACAGCATTTGATCTTCTCCCAACCATTTCCCCAGATGATAATTATTTACTCCAATTTGCCTGGATGAAGAAAGAGCATCATTGTCTTTCAATGCCTTTTCCCTTCACATCTTTATTTTTTCTGTTGACAAGTACTTTCATACATCAAACCAAGTGGAATAGTGACTTGGAACATCCAGCCCATAAGAGTCCGAAAGAAGCCAGATGAGCCTTTCGATTTCCTACTGCGATTAGGATGCCTTTCAGTTTTCCTATTGCAATTAGGATTTCCTGTTTTCCTACCGCAATTAGGATTTCCTACTGCAGTTAGGATTTCAGTTTTAGTTTTCTACTTCAATTAGAATTTCAGTTTTCTACTTTAGTCACGATTTGGCTTTTGTTTTTCTCTTCCTGATTCAGCTAGGAATTCCTTTTCCTGATGAATTAAGGTTTAGGTTAGCATATAAATATTCTTGTTCTAAGTATTAGAGAGTAGCTTTAGAATAATATCAGATTTCTTCTCTTAAATTTGATCCTGTCTTTAGTTTCAACCTGAAACTGGTCTAAATCGCTTCCTACCCTGTGTCAAACAGGCTTGGCTGAATGGTTAATTTGTACTTCCACCATCAAATCTGCCCGACTTTAAGATTGGAGGAAAACGGTATACAACACAGGTATAGATGTTGCTAATCATCTTTTATGCTGTTAGAAGGTGGTGACCTCAGTATTCGTATGCTACTTTCAAAATCATGACACTAGGCATGTGAAGCATAAACACCTTGTGTTGTAATTTCTAAGTGCACTTCAGAAGTATTATGATCTAGTGGTCATTACATTATGTAAATTAGCCATTTAAAATTGAAGTGGTTTAAAATATGCTGCAATGAAGTATGCAGACCTTGTATCGCCGATAGCGTGCTTCATTGTTACCCAGAAACCGCTTGATAAATAAATCGGTTAGAAACCCAGCAAGCCCATCCAGTAACCACTCTACGAATAAGCATTAACAAAGCATGTAAAAACGAATGGTTTTATCATATTAAGACAATATATAATATGAATTTGATTTTAAAGCAGCACCAGAAGTGTATTTGCAGCTTACCATCACTTGGGGCTTCAGCAGTAATATATACACCAAACCACTGTCTTGCAAGGGCAAAAGCAAGTTTAATCCTGGTCTCTATGGTCTGTAAGAAAATTTATAACTGATAAATTCAAACCTGAAAAACAAATCCAGATATGAAGAATATGTTCCTGCCACAGTTGGACACAAGAATCAAGGTCACAGTCACTACTCATATTGAAATATCAATAAGTTCACTACTAAAATTGCAAGGGGAAATACTACAAGGATTGCTTGGACTTCCCAAACTCAACAGATCAGTCCCAATGGCCATAAAATCTCTCTTGCACATGTAGAAAATCAATATTTTTTTTCCTTTAACACTGTCAAATTAACATTTTATTTATGGTACACCCATTAGTACCAGAAACTAAGAAAATACAGTTTATTTAATGACTGCCCACCATGGGCCGGGAATTCATGTATTTTTTTGTCAGAACTCCGATTCTGACAAGTTGAATTCCTCTTCAGCCGAGAGGAATGTAGAAGAATCAGACGGTTCGAAGGAAGGAAGAGAGAGAGAGAGAGAGAGAGATGGAGGGAGAGAATGATTGTATTGATAATTCTCTAAGTGATTTGGTATGATGGTATTGGAGCTATTTATACTGCTGGTGCCATCCTTAGGCGCCATAGGCCACTTGCCTTATTTACAAAAAATTGAAATCCACTTGCTTAACTAACTAACCACTCTTCCCGCTACCTTCTACAATTGTTAGTTACACTTGCGCCCCCCCCCCCCCCCCCCATTATTAAATCTCATGACATTCTTACCACTTCTTCATTTCAATTAATTAAGATTATCTGTAGTTATCTACATTGACACACTCATATCATTTTTCTCCCTCACCTTGTCCACAAGGTGATAGATTGCAATATGACCTCGACTGAAAAAACACCACAGACAAGATTACCAGGTGAGTGGCAGAGCATCATTCCCCATAAGAGTTATGTCGTTAAACTAAGAAATATGAGAACTTCCACAAATGTGTGTTGCCATGCCATGCAATATACCAACATTGGGCAGACACTTCCAAATATGTACTAATTGTATCCTATTCATGAATTTTTTTCCCAAAACTGGGCACGCCTGAAAGAGAAAGTAATCTATACCACAAGTTTCTCTTGAAACTGATTAGCATAAAAGTATCACAAGCAACCAAGGTATCATAGTTTTTAATAGGTTGACTAAAAGGAGTCCTGAGAAGACGTGGTAAGTTGTACTCAATCAATACTACACTTCTTCCCAAGTGGAGTATAGTGTAAAGAGAGTAAAAACTATTAGCAATTACCATAGGCATCAAGCATACTAAAAGATTGCCAGAGCTGGGCAAAGAAGAAAGAACTAGGCAATCACCAAAGGAAGAGTGGAAGTGGAGAGACAGCTAAGCATTCACATTATGCTTCCAACAATTTGAGGAGCCCTAATTATGGTGGAAGTTCCAGGCCATAAAGTTTATGTCTAAAGGGCATGGGCATAGAGTTAAGATGTAAATACCACATTAATGGGATATAATAGGCAAGTATAGAGAATAGCGATAATAAAGGCACCATGTCTTGAGCCATGGAATTGTAGGAGTAATGAGGGGGCCATGCAGTAGTTGGCCTCCCTCCCTCTCAAAAGTTCCAGGCAACAGTTGATGTCTACAGGACCCATGTCCTACAGACATGGGTTAAGATTCTAATACCATATAATGGGGTAAAGGGGTTAACGAGCAATTATAGAGATAGTAAAAGGCACCATGCCTTGCATCATGGAATTGTCAAGAGCATCTCTCTCCATAATAACTAGTCAAGACAAACTCATGACTTAATGACCCATAGCTCTACCCCATAATCCACATGTCCTAGAAGACACACATGTCACGTAGCTAGCAAGGTAGAGGGGTAGAAGGGTCCATCCTATTTTGTAATTCCATTGGATGAGCCTCGGCAGGGTAGTAGGGCATGCTCAGTCACAGCATGCCTTCCAGAAGAATACCCTAACAGCCTATAAAGCTGAGTGTACTGGAGCCATGCTCCCAATGATTAATGAGAATATTTTACATTTTCTCTCTCCTTTCTATTATCTCTCTCTCTCTTCCCCCACATTCTCTCTCTCCCCTTCTCTTCCCGATTCACCAAAATTCTCTCGAATTCCATTCCTAGCCTTGTTAGCCCCGGAGGTGCTGACAATTGGTATCAGAGCCTACAGTCCAAGATCGACAAGCTGCAACCAACGACTATGGCGGAAGGTACCCGCATGAAACAAATGGAAGCTCACTTAGACGCCATAGACGAAGGAGTGCGACATGGCCAAGAGCTGGTGAAGGAAAGGTTGGAAACGATAGAAGTGGGTATTAGAAATACCCACGAAGACATAAGCAGGATGAGGTCAGATGTTATCAAAATGGAGCAAAATTTGAGGGATGACTTCGCTCATCTCCGAGTGGAGTTTACGAGACTAAGCCAGCAGTTGAACGCTGCATTGGCCATTTTTTTCTCGACAGCCAAACGCGACCTTACCAGTGAATTTTCCACCAAGAACAGCTACTGCTCCCATCTTCCAAGCAACACGAGGCCGTGAAGATAGAGACAAGAGGATGGAACCTGCCGGAGAGGCGACCATGAGAGGAGGCTTAGGTGCTGCAAATAACATTCCCGTCCCAAAGATGGAGATACCAGTGTTCGAAGGAGTGAAGCCTCGTTGGTGGATAAGAAGGTGCGAACGCTTTTTCTATCACTATCAGGTGATGGAAGAAAACAAGGTCAACATGGTTGCTGCATACTTGAACGATGCAGCAGATTCATGGTTTCAAAGCTGGAGTGCTAGACGTCAGGAATGGAGATGGCTAGGGTTTGTCAAGGAATTTTGTGCCAGGTTCGGGGAAAGCAGCTTGACGGATGTGGGGAGCAGTTTAATAAGCTGAGGCAAGATGGGATAGTGGAGGAGTACCAGGCCCGATTTGAGGAGGTGAAATCGAGGTTAGGACATGCCCACCCAATGCTAGACGAGCAGTATTTTGTGTCCAGCTTCCTTAGTGGACTGCATGATGAGCTTCGGCCCATGGTAAAAATGCTACAACCCACGACAGTCAGGCAAGCGGCCGAGAAGGCTCACCTGCATGAGTTGTCCCTAGAGGCCTTCGCTCAAAAGCATAGACTCTTACAAAAAGGGTCTGGAGTGGGGTGGCAAGGGGGAGTCAGAAGGTTGGCAATTCCCAAATGCAGAAGGGAAGCTACTCACCAAAGACCCCGATTGCAGCTAGTCCCCTACGGTCCCTTACATGGGATCAAAAAAGACAAATGGGCTTGTGTTTTAAATGTGGGGAGAAATATACAGTGGGGCACCAGTGCAAAAGAGCACTAATGCAAATGGAAGGGGAAGATGACGAAGGTGGAGATGATATGGCCGACGAGCAAATGGAAGAAGAGGAAGGAGACAGATTTCACTTCACGCCTTGGAGGGCCACCCTTCGAAGAAAACAATCAAAATAAGAGGTAATGCTGGGAAAAGGAAACTTCTGATATTAATAGATAGTGGCAGTTCGCATAGTTTCTTGGATGAAAGCACAGCCAAGGAACTACTATGTGTCCTCCAACCCACCATTCCTCTATATGTCACGGTTGCTAATGGTCACAAGATGATCAGCCGATACAAGTGCCAAGGGTTTACATGGAGAATGCAAGGGCATGAGTTTTTGGCAGAACTGAGGATTTTACAGCTAGGTGGATGTCAAGTAGTTTTGGGGGTAGATTGGATGAAGAAAGTCAGCCCTCTCATATTTGATTTCAACACGCTAGAGGTGACTTTTGATAAAAGAGGACGAAGGGTAACATTAACAGGAAGCGGGGATGGAGGAGAGTGCAGGGCAATCTCAGGTAGCCACCTGCAGAAGCTCATGGAGCAGGACGAAGGAACCATTGCACAGCTCCATTCGGTCTATGCCGTTGAGATGTGCAAAGGTAGGTCGATAGAGGACACAATGGGCAGTCCGTGGTTCAAGTTACAGGCATCAGCCAATGCCCCGAGCGAGGTACCATTTACTGACTCTTTACATTCTCTATTTGTTGAATTTGAGGAACTGTTCTTGGAACCCACCTCCTTACCTCCAGACCGATTTTTAGAACATACCATTCATCTTAAGCCAAACATCGAACCTATCAATGTCCGTTCTTACCGTTATTCCCCGTTCCAGAAGGTTGAGATTGAACGTCTAGTAAAAGAAATGCTGTCCAAAAAGGTCATTCAGCAGAGCCAAAACCCATTTGCCTCCCCTGTTCTCCTAGTAAAAAAAAAAAAAAAATGATAGTTGGAGGTTTTGTGTTGACTATAGACAACTAAACACCTACACCATCAAAAACAAGTTCTCCATTCCTATCATAGATGACCTACTTGACGAATTATCAGGAGCTACAATATTTTCAAAGCTAGACCTCAGATCTGGTTATCACCAGATCCGAATGAATGCCTCGGATATCCCCAAAACTGCCTTTCGCACACACCAAGGGCACTATGAGTTCCTAGTAATGCCATTGGGCCTAACCAATGCCCCTACAACATTTCAGGCCCTCATGAATCACATTTTTTGCCCATATCTCAGAAAATTTATCCTTGTTTTCTTCGATGATATTTTAGTTTATAGCCCAACCATGGAACAACATCTATCCCACCTCAAAACCACATTCCAAGTCCTCAAATCTAACCAATTGTATGTCAAAAAGTCTAAATGTATCTTCGCAGAGGGAAAGGTGGAATACCTTGGGCACATAATCACTGGAGAGGGCGTGCTTACTGATCCCAAAAAAATTACTGCCATGGTGGAGTGGCCTACCCCTAAGACTGTGAAGGAACTGCGGGGTTTTTTGGGGCTAACTGCTATTACAGAAAGTTCATCAAGAGGTATGGAATAATTAGCAAGCCATTGACCGAACTGCTCAAGAAGAATGGTTTTGAATGGGGAGCGGAGGCAGCAGCAGCCGCCTTCAGTTCTTTAAAGGAGGCTATGACTCAAGCTCTAATTCTAGCCCTACCAAATTTTTCCAAGCCTTTCATATTGGAAACAAATGCATGTGACACGGGAGTGGGAGCAGTGTTGGTGTAGGATGGTAGGCCGATAACCTTCCTTAGCCAGGCTTTAGCTCCCAAACACCTGGGACTAAGCATCTATGATAAGGAATTACTAGCTATGCTAATGGCAGTAGACAAATGGAGGTGTTATTTGGAGGGAAACTCGTTTATTATCAAGACCGACCATGAAAGCCTCAAGTTCTTAGGAGAACAAAGGTTACACACACAATTACAAAGAAAAGGGGTAACCAAGCTGTTAGGGTTGGATTACAGCATCCAGTGCCGCAAGGGCAAAGAAAATACAGTGGCTAATGCACTATCCAAAAGAGAAGAAAATGGGGAATGCCAAGTAGTCTCTGTACTTGTTCCCAATTAGATCAAAGAAGTGTCACGCAGCTATGAAGAGACACCCTGGGCTCAAAAACTCATGACCAGCCTCGCCGTAGATGGGGGTGAGCAAAAAGGGTACACATTGAAGGCGGGGCTATTGAGGTATCGTGGGCAGATGGTGATTGGGGAAGACCCTGAACTACGGACTCGAATCTTACAAGCCCTGCATACATCCCCCATTGGAGGACACTCCGGCCTAAATGTAACCTACAACAAGGTGAGACAGTTATTCTATTGGCCAGGAATGAAGAAGGAAGTGGCGGCCTATGTTCTAGCCTGTTCAGTCTGCCAAAAATGCAAACACGAGCAAGTTCCCTACCCTGGTTTACTTCAACCCTTGGAAATACCAGACCAAGCATGGCAAAGAATTTCCATGAATTTTGTGGAAGGACTACCCCGATCCGAAGGGAAGAGCACCATACTCGTAGTGGTGGATAAACTGACGAAATTTGGGTATTTCCTTAGCCTAGCTCACCCCTTTACAGCTTCTGGGGTGGCCAGGATATTGCTAGATTCGGTGGTCAAGATACATGGCTTACCCTTGTCCATCACCTCCGACAGGGACAAGATATTTACAAGCAACTTTTGGAGAGAACTGTTCAAACAGCTAGGAGTTGGCCTACATATGTCTACAACCTACCATCTGGAGACGGATAGACAAACCAAAAGAGTAAATCAGTGCTTGGAGGCTTACCTACGGTGTGTGTGTTTCACAAGGCCGAAAAGCTGGAATCAATAGTTGCCCTTAGCTCAATGGTGCTACAACTTGAACTTCCACAGCTCACTCAAGCGATTGCCTTTCGAGGCACTCTTTGGGTACAAACCGCCGCTCATTCCAGCAGTGATGCACTACTCCAATGTGGAAAGGGATGTGGATAGATACTTGAGGCAAAGACAGGAAGCCCTCCTGATTATTAAACAAGAATTAACGGTGGCACAAAATCGAATGAAGCAACTGGCAGACCGGAGGAGAACTGAAAGGAATTTTGAAGAAGGGGATTCTGTCTACTTAAAGGTTAGGCGATTTCAACAACCACTGTTCACGGGCAAGCGCCCTTCTAAGCTAGGACCTAAATATTTCGGCCATTTCCAAATAAGAGCTAAGGTTGGAAGTTCAGTGTATAGATTACAGCTACCAGACGGAGTAGGCATCCATCCGGTCTTCCATGTATCATTACTCAAGAAATCTGTAGGGCCACATGAAGTGGTAAGTGCCGAACCACCCAACTTGGAGGAGGAGAACCTAGGGGAATCTGAACCTATGGCCATTATTGACATGAGGGTCATCTACCAAGGGTCCTTATGCTTGATTCAAGTGCAGGTTCAATGGAGCAATCGGCCCCCGAATGACACAACCTGGGAATACCTTCCGGAGTTACTCAAACAGTTCCCTCGTGTGGCTAAGCTCTTGTAATTTCTTGAGGACAAGAAATGTTTTAAGGAGGGGGGAATTTGTCACGTAGCTAGCAAGGCAGAGGGGTAGAAGGGTCCATCCTATTTTGTAATTCCGTTGGATGAGCCTCAGCAAGGTAGTAGGGCATGCTGAGTCACAGCATGCCTTCTAGAAGAATTCCCTAACAGCCTATAAAGTTGAGTGTACTAGAGCCATGCTCCCAATGATTAATGAGAATATTTTACATTTTCTCTCTCATTTCTGTTATCTCTCTCTCTCTTCCCCCACTTTCTCTCTCTCCCCTTCTCTTCACGATTCACCGGAATTCTCTCGAATTCCATTACCAACCTTGTCAGCCCCAGAGGTGCTGACAACACATAAGACAGACTTTGGTCCAGCCCAACCTAAGTGATTGAAATCCAAATTTAAGGATCAGCTTCCAAAGAATTCAACATGATTAAAAGAAGCAAAAAAGCAGACCTTATCTTCACATAGCAGCAAGAGTGCATGCTAAAGGGAGAGATTATGAAGACACAACGTCCCAACATATGAGGTTGGCAGTTGGAGAATATCATGGAGAGCTTGATTAGGAAAAGATTGTGAAGATTCAATATGTCACCTGAAGAGAATAAATAAAGAGGAGCCTGATCTTCAAAGGGAGAAATATATCATCTTGATAGGTTGGCCTTTGGAGATTCAAATAGAGATTTAGTTCTAGAGGGAGACAATGAGAAGATTTAAATAGCTGGTGTAGAGTTGATCTGACAAGCAGCAACATCAATATAAATGAGACATTAAGATTCTTAATAATTTTCTTATGCAAGGATTATTCATCTTTTCATCAATTAAAATATCTTAACACAGCCAGCAAACAAATATAGGAATCCACCTAAAGCTCACCGGAAAACACACAAAAAAAGGAATTACGTATCAAAAGGTGGCTTAAACACATTTACGAACAAAGGAAGGAGAGGAACAATAGTCTCAGTGTTATTAAAGGCCCAAGGCTCAAAAGAGTGTTGGAGCTTAAGGCGCAAGGCAAGGTGTGCCTGATGGAACTGGGTGCATGTTAACTAATAAAAAAAGAAAAATATATATCCTAATTGAAGAATAAGATATAAAATATATCATAACTCCTAATAACATATTTACAAGTATGTTATCAAGGAAATTAAAAAATTCAACATATACTAATGAAAAGAACAATAAAAAATGCTAAAAGATGCAATCTAAAAGTCTTTAAATCAACTTAAATTAAATCTTAAAACAATTTATAGGTCTCAAATCTTAATCAATATTAACTAATTATGCATTTTAAAAAATTTAAAAATCATTCTCATCATCAAGATCAAACATTTTCATATTTTCATCTTTAAAAGCATCATCTCTGATATCTTCTTCCACATCATCTCCCTCTCCATCTTCATCTAGTTCAAATTCAATTGGTGAATTTAAAGTAATAGCCATTTTACTCATTGTCAAATTTGTAGTTGAAACAATAAATTTAAACCCTAAACAGTAAAAAAATAAATAAAGTAATAAACAGTAAAATAAAAACCATAAAAACAGTTTAAAAAAAGCCCAGGAGCACATAAGCCTGAGATGTGCCTGGGTGCACCAAACTTTAATAACACTGAACAGTCCTAAATGCTTAGAAGATCACCTGGTGAAAAGGAACCATATTCTTGTGATGCAGTTCTAAAGTTTGGCAATCTGTAACTTAACAATTGCCCTAAATGAAATTCAAATTAAGTGTGTGTGCACAAACAATTGAATTTGTAAGCTGTCATTATACCATACTGAATGTGCATATCACCCCCTTTTCTAATTCATGCTCTTGCACCCTAAGGTCCGCAAATAAGGTTATATGTTGAGATCTTCACTCAAAAAGGTTCCTTAATACAATTTGGCCTATTTAAGAATTTTTTTAATTAAAACTATCTTTAATAGAGATGAAACGGCACCTAGAAAGCAAAAACCAACAAACATAATTTATCATCATAGAACCAATAAACCAATTGTATCATACCTGATCAATGACCTTCTCGTCATATAGAATTTGAGAACTTAAGATGGTCATGGAGGCACCCAAACTCATTGAGGATATTGCCATTTCTGGAGCAATAAAAACTTGTGTGTATGACCCAAATGGAAAAGACGCAGAGAGGTAATCTTCATAATGGCTGAATGCAGTATGAAAAAATCCCACAGTGTTTTGCAACTTTGAAAGATTTGCTGGCAAACACATGTATGACAGAAAACTACTATGACGATCAGGAAAGATTTCAAATGGTGCAACTGCAAGCGATATCCACCGTGCAGCAACTGGTACATTTAGCCTATATACATATGTTTTACTCGCACCATCCTTGCTCAAAACCTGTAAAACTAATATAGACATGTTATAAAGATAATATAACTAGCTGAGAATCTTCCCCATATAACAGCATCATTCTCAATAGAGAAGCCATCACTAAGGAAGTCTAGAAAAAGAACAGTGACAGTAAAGAGTATGTAAAATTACTACCATCATATGATATTAACATCGGACAAGCAAAACTCAGTTCATAAAGAAAGTATCACAAGCCCGTATGTTCATGTATTTTAGCTGCATATCATATCCTACAATTAAGCATTCAACAAGATCATACACTTTGGCTCACATACCACACCCTTAAAAATTACCATCAATGCATTAATCTCACCTGATATAGTAAATTTCCATTGCTAGCTGCCACAAAATTGGTGGGAACAGTAAACTCCATATCATAGCTGGAAAACAATAACACAATTCAAAATAATTTTAGACCCCAAAAAAAACCATAGATCAAACATAATTATGGCCAATTAAAACTGTTCATACCAACAGCACTGAGAACTTTCTTCCATACAGGGGAACCAACAGCATGCACGCCTTATCTGATTATCAGTGTGTAGAATACCATTCTCAAAATGAATTCCAGTTTCAGCTTTCTCTACCCAATAGTCAATCCGTACCAGTTTCACATTCTGCACCCAACATAACCTACATGAGAAACCAAAGACATGTAAACCCCCTCATGAATTTCTTCTAGTAGAAAATTTTGAAAGAGATTCATGTGCACCTTAGCTTCAAGGAGTTCCTAAATAACACCAAGGAAAAAGAAGATGCACCAAGCCATCTCCTGTGGATCTCTATCATGAAATCTTGTACGAGATTGTCACGGAAGGGGACCTAGGACTGCTACATCCTATAGTTAAAATCTTGGTTTATCTTTTGCTTACTATTGTCATTCCCATTTTGCTGTAATTTTGTTATTTTCTTGTTGTAATTTCCCTAGTGATATTAGCTGGAAGATTCCCACGCGGATGGGAATTAGAATAGGACAAAGAAGCGGTTATAACCGCATGGAAGAGGGATCTGCTGTAACAGTCCCCACACACTGAGTGTTATATATTTCCAGCTTGTTGGAGAAAGGGGTATCAAATGATAATATCAGAATTGATTCTCCTCCTCTGCTCCTAGCTCTCTTCTTCTCTCTCTCTCATTCTTCACTCTTGTTCTCTCCCTCCCTTGCTCTGTTCTGTTTTGTGTTGGTTGAAACCCACTCCTAATCCAAACCGGGCTAGGAGTAGTGGCATTCACGGGTGTGCCGTGACAATTTGGAATCAGAGCAACCTTTCCTTGGCCGATTGAGAGGGAAGTTGGTAATGGCAGAAGGGACTCGTATGAAGAATTTGGAATCGCAATTGCAGCAGACCAGTTCGGCCATGACCGATTGTCAAAATCGGATAAACCAGCTGGAGTTAGGAGCTACCCGTAGCCACGAGGCGATCATGACGTTGGACAGACGAGTGGAGAACTCCATGAATGGAATGGAGCATAGGCTGGAAGGGTCCACCGCACGGGTGCGAGACGAACTGAGTGCTTAAGTGCAACAGTTCATGGTTATGTTCGCTCGCCAAAACCGAGTAAGGCTGTCCCCTGATTCTCCACTTCGAGAACACATAGAACCAATCCTACATAGGAATGAAACTAACGGAGAACGCGAAACCTCGGAGATTGAAGCGGACCCAAAAGAGGAGCTAGCTAGGTTGATGGACAGGGCTCAGGACATACCTGTAATTCATCACTCATGATTTCTGATGCCTCGGATGGATATTCCCACCTTCGAGGGAGTTAATCCTCGGTGGTGGCTGAGGAAATGTGAAAAGATGTTTGAGTGGTATGGAATCCCCGAAGGGCAGAGAATACCCCTAGCTACGGTTCATTTCAATGAGATGGTGGACGCCTGGTATCAAGGAAGCCTTAGGCGAGGAAGGACCTACACTTGGGAGGAATTCTCTAAGAAGGTGTGCGAGAGGTTCGAGGAAAGAAGTATGGAGGATATTGTGGAGGAATTTAACAAATTGAGGCAAACCAGAAGTGTGGAGAGCTACCAGAAACGCTTTGAGGAATTGAGATCTTTCATGATCCAGCATAATCCTCACCTCTCGGAGGCCTATTTTGTGTCAAGTTATTTAAGTGGCCTTAATGACGAGCTCAGACCAATGGTGAAGGTGTTGAGGCCCCAGTTAGTTGAGCAAGCCTCCGAAAATGCTAGGCTGCAAGAGTTGGTGGTGGAAGCTTAATGAGGAAGCAAAGGCAGCAAACGAGGGGCGCTGTGGGAGGCCCATCTAATGTTGTTGGAAGACACCCCAACCGGGAACAGATGAGAGGAAATAGCGGGGTGAGAGGGGTGGCAAGCCCCAACCCAACTTCTTTTAAAGAACAACTAAGGGAGCAGAGAAGGTTGGCGGGATTGTGCTTCCGATGTGGAGAGAAATACCATGTGGGCCATCAGTGTAAGAGACAAATACTGTTGCAAGAAAGTAATGAGGAATCTGAACAAGCAGTAATGGAAGAAGAAGAGGAGGACGAGGCCAAGGAGGATAATGGGGAGATATTCATCCATGCCTTGAAGGGGATACCCAACAGCAAAATAATGAAGGTAGAAGGACAGGTTAAAGGGAAAGGCTTGATGGTCTTAATTGATAGTGGGAGTACCCACAACTTTTTAGATGAAGGCACGACCAAGAAGCTAGGGTGTCAGCTCACGGGAACGCCCCCTTTGAGTGTGACCGTGGCCAATGGCCAGTAAGTGATGAGTACATTAGCTTGCAATGGGTTCTGCTGGGAGATGCAAGGCGAACGATTCGAAGCAAACCTCAGATTGTTATGACTAGGGGGATGTGAGGTAGTGCGGGGGGGGGGGGGATTGGATGAAGGGGGTAAGCCCGATTAGTTTTGATTTTAACCGAATGGAGGTGTCATTTGAAAAGGAAAGAAAGAGAATGATACTGACAGGAGGTAAGGAAGCTAGAACACGCAAAATGATAACAGGAAGGAGGTTGTAGAAGGTGCTCAAGGGGAAATGGAGTCAGCTGGCCAGTCTCTTTTCAATCATAACTTCGGAGGAATTTCCAGGAGGGCATAGGAAGGCCTACCTGACGATCAGCTCAACCGAGGAGCTCCCTGACCAGGTAAACCACTTAAATTGCATTAATGAACTGCTGGCAGATTATGAGGACCTTTGCATGGAACCTAATTCCCTACCTCCCACCAGAACCATATGACTATATCATTCACCTAAAGCCAAATACTGAACCCATCAATGTAAGATCCTATCGGTACCCACCCCTCCAAAAGACTAAAATAGAGAAAATGGTTAGGGAAATGCTTCAACAGTCTATTATCAGGTCCAGCCAAAGCCCCTTTGCTTCACTCGTCCTATTAGTCAAAAAGAAAGATAAGTTATAGCGATTTTGTGTGGACTATCGCCAACTTAATGCTATAACCATCAAAGATAAATTCCTTATACCCTTGGTGGAAGACCTCCTAGATGAACTTCACCACACCCAAATCTTTTCAAAGCTTGATTTGCGTTCGAGGTATCATCAAATTAGGATGAGACCGAAAGATGTACATAAGACAACCTTTAGGACCCACCACGGACACTTTGAGTTCTTGGTAATGCCATTTGGGCTTACCAATGCCCCGGCCACCTTTCAGGTCCCTAATGAACCGGATATTTGAACCCTATCTTCAAAAATTTATCCTTGTGTTCTCTGATGACATATTAGTCTACAGCCCTTCCCTTAGCCAACACCTAGTTCACCCCAAAATCACCTTGGATGTCCTCCAGTCTAACCAGCTTTTCATTAAAAAATCTAATTGTGCATTTGGTCAAGGGCAAGTGGAATATTTAGGGCACATTATATCCAAGGGAGGGGTTAGTACGGACCCAAAGAAGGTGGAGGCGATGGTGTCCTGGCTGAAGCCTCAGTCCATGAGATCCTTGAGGGGGTTCCTAGACCTAACCGGGTATTACCGGCAGTTTGTCAAAAGTTATGGAATTCTCAGCAATCCACTAACGGAACTACTGAAAAAGGGAAATTTTAGCTGGGGACCAGAAGCGGAGAGGGCTTTTGAGGAGCTTAAGAAGGCCACGAGTAAAGTGCTGGTATTAGGGCTACCTGATTTTAGCAAGCCCTTTGTTTTGGAGACTGACGTGTGTGAAACAGGTGTGGGGGCAATCCTGGTGTAAGAAAGGAGGCCCTTGGCATTTTTGAGCCAAGCATTGGGCCCAAAACATGTGGGGCTGAGCATATATGAGAAGGAGTTCATTGCGATACTAATGGTTGTTGACAAATGAAGGTATTACTTGGAAACAAGGAGATTTATAATTAAAACAGACCACGAGAGTTTGAAGTTTTTACTACAGCAAAAACTACAAACATAGTTGCAAAGGAAGGGCATGGCCAAGTTGATGGGCTTAGGCTACTTGATACAATACCGGAAGGGAAAAGAAAATGTGGTTGCCGATGCATTGTCAAGGTGTTAGGAGGAGGGAAGTGTGGCAGCCATTACAACTGTTATTCCTGAATGGTGTCAACAGGTGATCGAAAGCTATGAAGGGGATGCAGCAATGAAGGAGCTACTGGAAAAGCTGGCCATAGGATCTGAAGGAGTTGAAGGATATACACTGGTGGATGGAATGTTGAGGCACCGGGGCAGGATTGTCATTGGGAATAAAGAAGACCTAAAGAAGAAAATCCTGCAATCACTACATGAATCTCCACTGGGAGGGCACTCCAGCATCCAAAATACTTACCTACGGGTGAAACAGCTCTTCCATTGGCCCAGGTTAAGAGCTGAGCTAAGAAGGTTTGTGTTGGGCTGTGACATTTGCAGGAGGTGCAAGGCTGAGAATGTGGCCTACCCGAGTCTTCTACAGCCTCTGCCGGTGTCCGAGCAAGCATGGTCTAGCATCTCCATGAATTTTGTCAAAGAGCTGCCCAGGTCTGAGGGAAAAGATAGTATCATGGTGGTGGTTGATCGATTCATGAAATTTGCTCATTTTTTAGGGTTGGCCCACCCTTATATAACCCAAGAGATGGCTAGAATTTTCATGGATCAAGTGGCAGCATTGCATGGGGTTCCAACTACTATTATCTTCGACTAAGACAAGGTTTTTACAAGCGCTCTATGGAAAGAACTTATGAAGACATTGGGTGTTAAGCTGAACATGTCTTCGGCCTATCATCCTCAAACGGATGGCAACACCGAGCGGGTAAACCAGGGTCTGGAGAATTATTTGAGGTGCATCTGTATCTTGCAGCCCAAGAGTTGGCACAGATGGTTGTCTTTAGCCCAATGGTGGTATAATTCCAGCCAACACTCTTCCTTAAAGGTGTCTCCCTTCGAGGCTCTCTTCGGTTATAAGCCTTCTTTACTACCAACTTTAGGAGAACATTCCACCGCAGCCTCAGTAGAAGAGTATTTGCAACAAAGAAGAGAGGTATTGCAGCAGTTCAAACAAGAATTGGCCACAGCTCATAATAGGATGAAGCAAGCTGCAGATAAGAAGATAAGTGATAGGAAATTTGAGGTTGGGGAGAAGGTCTACCTGAGGTTGAGGAAGCACCACTTAAAAGCTATTACTAAAAAGCGGGTCTCAAAGCTTGCCCCTAGATATTTTGGGCCTTTTACCATATTGGAAAGGATAGGAAAGGCGGCTTGCCTACTACAACTTCTAGAGGGGACTCGAATCCACCCAGTTTTCCATGTCTCCCTATTAAAAGCAACAGTAGGAACTGAGCAAGTGAACCCCGCGATGCCCACTATCTCTGAGGAAGAGGACAGCCTGGAAGAACCAGAAGCTATTTTGGATAGGCGGGTAATTCATAATCAGGGGGTTCCACTCATCCAAGTATTGGTGAAATGGCAGGGTGGTGCAGCAGGAAGTGATACTTGGAAGTACCTGCCTAGCCTGCTCACACGATTCCCCAGAGCTACCAGTCTTCTCAGCATTTCTTGAGGACAAGAAAGGTGTAAGGAGGGGGGAATTATCACGGAAAGGGACCTAGGACTGCTACATCCTATAGTTAAAATCTTAGTTTATCTTTTGCTTACTATTGTCATTTCCCATTTTGCTGTAATTTTGTTATTTTCTTGCTGTAATTTCCCTAGTGATATTAGCTGGAAGATTCCCACGTGGATGGGAATTAGAATAGGACAAAGAAGCGGTCCGCATGGCGGAGGGATTTGCTGTAGCAGTCCCCATACATCGAGTATTATATATTTCCAGCTTGTTGGAGAAAGGGGTATCAAATGATAATATCAGAATTGATTCTCCTCCTTTGCTCCTAGCTCTCTTCTTCTCTCTCTCTCATTCTTCACTCTTGTTCTCTCCCTCCCTTGCTCTGTTCTGTTTTGTGTTGGTCGAAACCCACTCCTAATCCAAACCGGGCTAGGAGTAGTGGCATTCACAGGTGTGCCGTGACAAAGATTTAGTATGTGGTCATCCAGTCACGGATTTTGTGCGTGGATTGGCTATTCTTTTATCTTTTCTTTCCTCCTTAACTTATTAAGGGATTTCATTCCTAGTTTTCTATTAACGGTGAATTGTCATGCCTTCATTTTGTTAACAGGATATATATATTGCTTGAAATTCGCCTGTGACCATCTTCACTTGTTTAATGTCAAGCAGAACATATTAAAAAAAATGAAAAGAAAAGAAAACTCCAAATTACTGGGATAAATACATTAACAGCAGTTGAAAGTAAACCAGTTGCAAACAAAACGAGTTTTCAAGTGCATTTACATGAGAGGGGTGTGTTTTTCCAGTGCGGGAGAAAGATGGAGAGGGAGGAAGATAACTATATAAAACCTAATGATGCAAACAACGCAGTCTACTCCTTCCATATGAAGCCAAATGATCCAAACATTTAAAAACAGAAACCTGCTTGGGTTCTTCAGATGAATGCCACCCGTTTTCCGAATTCGACTGTGCTTGCTGTTCACTCGCTGTCTTGACAGACTTGGAGCACATGATCATAAAATTCGGAACCAACTCATTCTCAAGAGATGACAAATAAACCGACCCCGCAGCACTAGCAGCAGAAGTAACGGAAGACACTGCGCACCATCGACCTTCATCCAACTGTTGATAGTGAGGGAAAGCTTCGAACTCCGCCGGCTCTCCATCGACCGTGACCCTCTCGATAACCAAATTATTGGCGTGCAACCCTACAATCCCGTTATCTGGCACCGCGATCTCAAGAACAGTATACCTAAATCGAGAGAGAGAGAGAGAGAGAGAGAGACGAAAACAGGCACCGCATCAATGCACCGCCAAATTACGAGTTCTAGAACAAAACAGTATTGGGATTGGGCAAAAAATGAACCTAATCGAAACTTCAACGGTGCAATTACGTCTCTATGTTTCAGTTACTCGACGCAATTAGGAGCTAGGGTTTTAGGATTTTACCCGTAGACGAGATGCTTGTCCATGTCGATTGAGAGGCAAAGCTTCTGATGGCGAACTACAGCTTCCGAATTATCAGGCTTCTGGTCTTCGTTCTTCGACTTCCGTGGCTTCGCCATTTCGGCACTCCAAATCGTACTCTCCCTCTCTCCTCTTCCCCTGTCGCTCACTCGCTCGAGCATGGTTGATCTATTTATAGAGGATGAATTCGGGCGAGGCGAAGAAGCTATGCGTTGGGTCGCGATGAGCCTTATGTGGTGATTTAATCTGGACCCTACACGTGTACGACCACGATCAGCCAGCTTAGGGATGCTGGAAGAAACTCATGGATCCGTGTCTACACGAGTGCGTCTCCCCACTGGCTAGTTCTGCCAGCCAATCAGAGTCGACTTTTAATTTGTTTTTTTAAATACTTTTTAATTTGGTTAATTGGTACTATTTCTGTATTTCATGTCACAACCATGGCGTGTGGGGATTACAATTGTAACTGAATTCATAGATAATCGAATTGAAATCAAGTCAGTCAACGTGATTAAAAATTGTTTGACTAGATAATGGTTTGATTTGAAAAAAAATCAAACACTGTTTCAATGGATATGGTTTAATTATGGTTTTCACTAAATTAAAACCAAAATCCGAACTAAATATATGGGTAACCGAATTAAACTGAACTGAATATACATATATATAATATATATTTATTTATTAAATATATTATATATACACATAATATATATATTGACTAATGTATTTTTTTACAAGTATTTTTATTAATATATTACAAATATATAAAATATTAAACATTTATAAGGTAATTAACAAATAAAAATAAAACCTAATCTTAAATTATTTTATTTATGTTGACCCAACTTGCTCGTATTAATTAAGTTTTGATGATTAACAAAAATATTTTTATGATGTAAATGTATTTATTTTTCATATAAAAAATAAATTTATTTTGAATTAAAAGTTGGTACAAAGAATAAATTTATTTTGAATTAAAGGTGGATTGTTTTTAAATATGTTTCATTTTTTTTATCATTTATGTCTCAAAATTTTATGTTTGAATTTTCATTTATTGATAAATGTTTTTATTACTTATGAAAAAAATATATTTATATTTGAATTAAATGAAAATTACTTTTAGACATGTTTTATCTTTCTCATACTAAAAGTAAATTTATTTTGAATTAAAGATAACTAGTTTTATACATATTTTCTTTTACTCATACAAAAAGTAAATTTATTTTGAATTAAAATATATTACTTTTATACATGTTTTATTGTTTTAATCATTTATGTCTTAAGAATTTATATTTAAATTTTCAAATCTTGATTTCTCATGCAAAAAATAAATTTATTTTGAATTAAATGTGAGACATATTTTTCTATTGTTTGATAAAGTCTAAACATTTTTTTAATTTTAAACTTAATATTAACATTTTATTCAGTGGCTAAAATGCTTATAAATACCCTCAAACTTATTTTTTGAGTATCTACTGCACATCCAAAACTCCCAAAAGCTTTCAAGCTAATTTCCAATCATTCCAAGGTTCTCAAATATTCATTATTCATCTATTGAAGAGCCGCAAGGCAAGAGGAAAAAAATTATTCAAATCTTCTACGACAAATCCGAACTTCTCCATTTGAAGTTATAAATTTATTTATTTATTTAAATATTATTGCCTTATATAATTTATTATTAATTATTTATTTGTGTTCAAATGTGGATAAATTATTTGTAAACATTTAAATTATTATTGAAGATTGTATAGGTTTCATAGATTCGTTAAAATCTAGGTGAATCTAGTTTCCAATGTAAGATAGGGAGAAAACATTTGTGTAGTGGTTGCCTAAAACCCATTGTAATCTAGGTATGTATCTAGTTTTCAATGTGAGCTAGTGTGAAAATCTTGGTAAAATTATTTTAGTTGAACCCCCAAAAGCGGTTAGACATTGGGAAAGTGGACTAAGTGTATGTAAATATACCGGACCACTATAAATTGTCTTGTGTCTTATTATATTTATTTTTATTATATTTTGTGGCTTACATTTATTATTAATCTCAAATATAATTTATTGTATTTATCAAATATATATTTTCAATAAAACTATTAATCAATAATATTTATTAAAATTAAAAAAATAATAATCACTCAATTCACCGTCTCTCTTGAGTGGCCATATCCTAAGGGACCAATAATTTTTATCAATCAAATAATTATATCTAAGCAGTTTGAAGTTGATTTGTAACTTTGTGCAAGAAGAAAATAACTTTATTAGAGTTTGTTGTGAAGTTATCAAAAATGTTTATAAATGTTATTTGCAATAATTTGTCTTTATTTGTTGGTATGGATCAAACTAAAAAAACTATAGTTAAAACCGAAATCGAATAGTTTGATTATGGTTTTTAATTTTTAAAATCAATTGGTAATAGTCTTGTTTTGGTTTTAGTAATTTAAGTTTGATTTTGTTATGATTTTGTCAAAAATCAAAACCAAACTGAACCATTGTCAATCCTAATGGTGTGTTTCCTTGCCCACGCATGACACCCATTCTCAAGTAGATGAAACGGTATAAAAGAATTGCCAATGTTTCTAATGATTTGATTCGATTCATTTGCATGCACAACGCCTCATCTCAAGTTAACAAAACGGTAAAATTTGTTAAGATGTTTTTTTTATTGATTTGAATTGATCATTTCGGCAGATATCTACAAGGCAAAATTATATTTTTGCTCTATTATTTTTATGTATTTTGTAATTATTTATTATTTTTATTATTTTAATAATACATCAAAATTATATTTTCAAATTAATTTAACCTTTATATATATATTTTTTTTTAATATAACAACTTAACACTTTTATTATTTTAATTATATACTTAAATTTACATTCTTAAATCAATTTAATATAACGTAAATATAGTATACCTTATATTTTATTATTTCACTTTACTTTTTTTTACACACAATAATACAAAATGCAATATATATTTTCTCATCTCACTTTATCTTTTATTTACATATTGAAATACAGATATTAAATTGATTGGATAATGTAAGTTCAGGAGTATAATCAAAATAATAAAAATCTCATATTTTTATACGAAAAAATATCAAAGTACATGAATTAAATTAATTCGAAAATCAAATTCAATTATATAATTAAAATAATAACAAATTTAAATATCCACAAAAATAAAAAATATATACATGAGAGCAAAAGTATGAATTTAACCGTACTTCATATCAATTTTAAATTTTTTCAAAATTTTTATGTTTTTAATTTATGATTAATCTTTTTTGCCTGATAAATTGACATAGAGACAAAGTAGACGAAGGTATTTTGGTCTTTTTGCCCCCTCTTCGATAACCCTTTTTGTCCATCTCTCAGGTAAAGTAACTCAGTATTTAATTTCCTCTCATACAATTCTCTTACCAATTTTAAGAGATATTATTCATTTTAAAGCAAAATAACATAATTTTGTGTTACAGAATATTAATTAATTTGTTAAATTAATAAATAAATTTTAAAAATTAAAAATAAAACCATAAAAGCAGCTGGACAAAGCCATCTATTTTTTAAAAATTGATTCGTTTTAGATAACCCATATTTGAAACAAAACCCATACAGGTTCCTTCATCTTTGAACCCATATGATTAATTATAAGTGATACAACAAATCACCTTCATCACTTCACCAATAATTAATTATCTTTTTATTTTTGATATCTCTCTCCTCAATTGATTCTATATAACTCATTAAAAATACAAATCCATCTCGATCAATTCTTAAAAACCCATCACTTATTATAGAATCAGGTAGTATTTATTAATTAATACATAGGTTAAAAAAAAGTAACATATGAATAGCATTATAAATAAAAATGTTTTCTATTATATTTGTTAAATTTATCTGACAATTTTTAAAAAATAAATTAAATATTTTTTTATATTAAACTAATCAAATAAATTTATTTTAGATATTATAAATAAGAAACAAAATTACTTATATATCTTGCAATGTATTTAAAAAAAATAACAAACAATTTAACAAAAATATTATAATGCTTGATACACTTATTTTAACTATTTTACATTTTAATTACAAAATATTTAAATATTTATTTTAATATAATTTTATATTACTCATTTTAACAGACGTTATCTCATTAGCGATGAGTTATTCATAGACTATAACCTATAGGTTATGGCCAATGATTATTTTCTCTCATTTTTTATGTATGTGTTTTTCTTATTTTGAGTTTAATGTTAATTTTTAAAATTGATGGAGGGGTGTATGTGTAAATAACTGAAAATAAGTGAACTTTTATGACTAAATTTAAAGTATATAGTGTCACGCATGGAGGTATACAATGTCTCCCAATCGAAAAAAATATTATAACGATAATTTATGTATGCACTCTTCTTGATATATCAATATAATAGTAAGAAAATTTATGTTAGGTTAAAAATAAATTAAATATAAGATTATAAAAATTAAAAAAAAAACAAAAGATACATATTATAGCAAATGTTAGAATTATTTTTTGTAATTATCTCTTTCTCTTTGAACCGGTATCTGCCAAAACTTGAGTTGCTTTTGGACTGCGAAATGGGATCGGGAGGATGGAGCGCGAAGGAGACACCGCAATGGCGCTCCCGCTAATATTTTTGAAAGATCAAGGAATCGCAGACGACGTATAGGGACGAAACCAGGGAGGTGGCATGTTTGGAGCACAGGCAGGAAGCATAATTGCCGAAGCATCCCCTCGTAAAGGTACGTTTCTGTTCTATGACGTTGAATCTTCATCATTATGATAGAGTGAAGTAAGTTTAGACGATTCGTGTAGTCCGTTTGTGAGTTTGCGGAGAAAACGAATGAAAGCACGCGAAGATGGATGTAGTAGAAGTGCAGATAGTGCAGGGGAATTCCGTATTGTGGTGACTTGGATGTTATTTAGGGCTAGTTACACAGATTGTTTATTGCGAATCATTTCGGAAGGCATTTGTCTGGCCGAAGAGAAATTCTGTAAACGCGCAAGCAACTAAATGTTTGTGATAATTTGTGGCAGAAAATTAATTGGTTGTTTTAGCTTAATTGAGCATTTCGAGGACACACATCTGAGATTCAACGTGGCTGATGAATTTGACAAATATGCCGTGAAGGGGTTGGATTTGGTTAAGCAATTTCCGTTAGATGCCGAAGGCAATGCAGGATGTGAAGATAAGAATGGTTTCGGGGAAGGATGAATTTCTGAAGAAGAAATGGTCACGAAAAGCTGGAGGTTTAACTTCGAGCATTCAGTTCGTTTGCTTCTCAGTTTATTTTTGGTATATGATGGAGGTTTACTCTCCTCAGGAACTGTAGGAAAAAGAATGGTTCTCAACGATCATGGAATTATCAGATCATCGTAATCCTTGTTAAATATGCAAGTAGCAAAGACCTTATAATGATGCTAGAACATTCAATCCAGCACACCTATGCCATTTGTTGGAGAAAGAAAATCAATTTTACATGATTCCTTTCCTCCAGCCAAACTTAAAAAGGGAATAGAAAGACATTCTATTTGACAACTTACAAGTTTACATGTATTCTAGTTGATTTCATTGTTTTAGTAATTATTGCTTATCTTTGTCTTTATGTAACAGAGAAGGACATTACTATATTGGTTCTTGCTAATCAATGGTGCCAAGAAGGGTAAAGATGCTGATCACGCTTCACAACCCCAGCATTTGTCATTGGTCTTCATTGTATAAATTTCAACTAAGGTATGCATAATGAATAGCTGAATTGCAACTAAATTATGCTTAAGAGCGAGTATGCATGTCTGAATGAAAGCACTGTTAAGCCTACAGCTTAGTAGGAAATGTTGATATTCTTTCTCTGTGTTGGGTGAATGAAAATGATTCTACAAGCAAGATTGCATCAGATTCAGACCTCCTCTAATTTTATAATTCGCTCACACAATTAGTTTAATGGTGAAGATGAGGATGAGAATGAGAATTTCAAGAAGACATTCAGTCTGCGAGTAGATATCAACATCTGCCATCCCCACTTTTAAAATGATTTGTTATTTTTCTTTTGCTGACCAAATGAATTGTTATTTGAGATATTGCGAAAGCTTCTTAATTTTTTTTTTTTTTTTGGAATAAAAATGAGGCATACTGTTAATAAAGAAACATCCTGCTATAACCCAAAATGCAACCCAAAATCGAATTACAACCAGCCTCAGCTAAGAGACTGCAGCTTAAAACACTGTCTATTCATCAAATCATAACAAAATTGTTAACCAGAAAAACTCCTCTCACTAGCCAGCGCAGCAGAGTAAATCTAATTACAACTAGCCACCACGGCAGAAAAGCCATCCCTGTTTAGCCCTAAACGCTCTAAGATTACACCATTTCATAGAGTATAAAAAATAATCTGCAGAATCCATGATCATAAAGCATAGCTGCAGAACAAATAAAGTAACCCGTATTAGCTATGCCTCAGAGAAACAGATACAAAAAGTTGCCAACTCCAAAGCCAAGTGACAAAATCATCTGTCCTGTGAACTGCACATTTAGCAAAACAATTTGGACACTGATTTACCTTGCTGTAGGCCCTCTGAAATTTTGCTGATTGTAACCTCAGGGAGCATTGACTAACCTTGCAGAGAGCATCCGAAATTTTCCATGGTTTAGATGCATATTCCCCAGCCACCCAACTGATAGCATTTGAGAAATCAGATTCTATAATAATGGCACCTTTCTTGTCAAATCAGAAGCAAGAGAGAACTCCAAAACTTTAAGAACTGTGAACACATCAGCTTCATTTGAGTCAAGTAAATAAATATGTGTGCCCCATTACCAGAAACTTTCTCCTCTCTTTTTAAGCTCAATTACAAATCCGACCCTATTAGGCTTCAACTTCCTTTCAATTTAAATAAGATAGAATTTTATATTCTTAAATAACTATTTATATTTTATTAATTATTTTGTTGGTTTGGTTCACCCACTTCCCCCAATCAGGTTTTTCTGGTTCTGCCTCTTATTTGAGCCCGGCCTCCAGAGGAGTTAACCATAAAGAAGGTCTAGACTTCTTTTTTTAAACTCCAGTGCTTTAGAGGATCAGAGGAAAACATAAATTATTGGTCACTGGAATAGGGAAAATGCTCATTGACCAGGATATCAATTCCTTCAATATTGTCTCAAAATCAAAATCTTGCTTCACCTCCTTGTTATTGGAAATAGCATTATGAATTCCAACCAAAGTGTCCATACAAATGCAGAAAAACGAGAGAATCATGCCTTCTTTTGAAGTGAGCTTGAAGCAAAAAAGCATAATTGCTCCAGCAACTCCACAAGAGAACATGGACATGCCCACTGCAATCCTCATCACCTCATAAGTTTTCACCAAATACTCCAAGAGTCCTAACACCTCAAAAACATAGTTGTATTCCATACTGCACAAGTAATGAAATAGCATCGAAGATGAAAATAGTTAAACATTACATGAACTAGCTAATTAAATCCATCAGTGATTGTAATTATTTAGCAATTCTTGATCGTTAAGATGCCGTGCAGTGTAAAATTTTAATGTATTATTACACATTAGTACATCAAAATATAATGTAAGGTTTATTAATCATCTCTAGTATCTTTTTGTTTGATAATTAACCATTTTGAGTATATCTGGAACTGCATGTGAGTGTCTAAAGTGCTTATGTGTATGCCCAAAAGTTTGGAGATATTGTTTTTCCATGGAAATCTTCTACCAGAGCTTCCAAACATATTGAAACAGACAAAATATTGTCACACTTCTCAAAAGATATGCATATTGGATGTTTCAGAAACACAAAAATTGTGTTAGACCTTAGGAGGAAAAACAAGAGTGTAGTTTTTCATAATTATGAATGGTTTGCAAATGGAAACTTTTATTTATGATTTTCTTATGTTTCCTTTTTGTGGGAGTCGGTGCATTTTTTTTTCTCTATTCTGGAAAACTAAGAACCAGCAATGCCACCTGATTTTTCAGTTTTTTTTTCCCTCTCTCGCTCTCACTCATGCTTTGTGCTATGAACTTTAATATGAAGACATATATCACTTTTGTGGAAATATTTCTTATATTTTGCTAGAAGAACATTTATACTGCAGAATTTCTGTGGTAAGGTGGAATATATTTTTCTAGAAGAAAATTTACACCGCAAAATTTCTTTGAATTTTACTCAGTAACTGGTTTTCTATAGATCCAATTTCCTTTCTTTTTGTTGCGGATTGTCATACTTAATGGCTGGTATTCTTGGTTTAGTGACAATGTGAATCACTTAGGGCTTGCTTTCTATTTTCATTTAATGAAAAACAAACCAAAAAATGATGTTTGATTGTTTGTTTTGTTTTTAAAGATTTTAAAGCTTTTGAAAAAAAAAAAAAACATCAAGGCGCATTCCATTTTTCTTCTCGTTTTCATTTTCTTTCCTTCTCCTGATATCCCTGCTAGCTGCTACTCTGGTGGATTGCCTGCAACTAATCACAAAGAAAAAAGAACCAAAACTAAAAACCAACATAAAAAAATTAGAAGTTCTGTCAAAGGTCTGCTTGAATGTTCAAGCTGATGGTTCGGCAGGTGATAGAGAGTGCTTATGAAATTGTGGGGAAGGTTACATAATAAGCATTTTGCAGCATTTTTCATTTGGTAATCTCATACACAATAATATGGCTCGTTGAAGACCATATATTGGGAAGAAAAATATCTACTAAAATAGTTCATAATTATGAAAATATCATCATTACATCATTCTAAAAAATTAAAAAAAAGTCTGCAATGGATCATTTTCTTTTTTCTTTTTCTATTTCTTTTTCATTTTCATAAAGGTGGGGAGCAGAGTAAAAGTGTACAAGTCTCATAGAAGTTGCAGTTTCTTTGCCCCAGCCTTTTGTCATCTAAAAGGCAGTTGTTGACCAATCTGCTGGTTTTTAAACTAAATGATTTCCCTAACATGCTGTCTTCTGTTTTAGGTCAAACTAAATGGTTTCCATGAATTGCTCCTTTTCTTGTCAGGGTTTCATTGACAATCCCGGAATCCCCCCTCTTTTCCAGGCAAGTAGGTGAGCATAAAGCGACCTTGATATTGTAGCAGATAAATGACAATTACATTTCAGCCAAGCTGCCATTCTAAGGTAATTTCTGCTTTGCTCTTTATTTCGTGTCCACTTTGTTTGCTTTGCCCGGTATTTCTGCTGATTTAATGTGTTTCCTTGTGTAATATAATTAGACACTCCTGTTATCCTCTCCTAAAAGGTACTCTCTTGAGTCTTGCCTTGTTATCTTGGGTTTCTTTATATATTTGTTAAAGTTCATTAGTCATTAGTTGGGATGCCGGATGCGCTTTATTAGTTCGGTCAAGTTTAGCGACCGAAACGAATCAATCAAATTATTATATTGCAAAACTGGACCAAATCAAAATTTAGAAAAATCAATTTAGCCATTTTAACTAGGATCGCAAATAAGATGAGCGGTTTGCGAGTAGTTCAGTATTCAACTCAATAAAAGTTTGTTCGACTTCGTTCGTTAAGATAAACGAGTCAAGATTGAACATAATTTTGAAACTTAATTTATAAACGAGTCGAACTAGAGCTTAGTAAAGGTTAGGTCGTTAGCTTGTGAGTTAATTCGATTATAGTTTCGCAAGCAAGTTCATTTAGAGATTTGTGAGCATGCTCAATTAGAATTTTGTGAATAGGCTGTGAATAGACTCGTTTATAATTTTATTAATTAATTTATTCATAATTTTATAAAAATATTATTTAACATAAAATTATCAAATTTTAAATTATTATAGTAATATCATTAAATTTTGTTGAGTTTGATTTTGAAAATGTTTTGACGATGAGAAATTAAATGCAAAACTTTAATATATTTTCTCTATTAAAATATGTTAATAATAAAATATATTGTGATTTACAAATTAATCAACTAATATTTTGTTTACTATTGGGATTTGTTAATTATTAGGTGATTTAAGGTTATATTTAATGTTATTGTATATTAGATTAATAGTTTTTTTTTAAACATAATTATGACAATTTCAAGCTTGAGTCCGAGTCTAAGCTTGTGTTTGCCAGAAGCTTGTTGAGCCTGAGCTTGAGATTGTGTTGAGCTCAAACTCAAGCTCGACTTGTCAATCTTTAACGAGCCAAACTCGAGCTGAACTTTAAGGCTCAAATCAAGCTCGACTGGACTCAGCTTGAGCTGAGCCTGAGCGCAATGAAGTTTGACTAGATTCGGTTTGATTGCAATCCTAATTTTAACAGAAATGACTTAATCAAAATTCACTGAAACAACTGAATTATAAAACTAATGAAAATAGTAAGTATTTATGAATTATGGTTGTGTTAAAAAGATTGAATTTAATGTAAAGAAGAAATACATTCTATAACTTGTTAAGAGGACAAAACCATTCAATAACATGTGTGTAAAGTTTGTTTAAAACACAAAACAAGTTGATTAACTAAATATGATTTTATAAATAAGATAAAATGTAAGGTTATTTTTTTGTAAAATAGTCATGTATATTATTTTGTCAATGTTTGCGTATTCTTTCCCTCAAGTGAATGGAATTGTAACAAGTAATATAATGATGAATAAAGTATCGTTTCCACGATGATTAGTTTTTGATTCTTACTTTAACCACTATTAACTTTAATAAGCCACACACAATAAAACAATTACTCACTGTAGGTATTATACTAATTAAAACCGAATGACTAACTACAAATCCAAAACAATTCCTTGGATTTTAAATGCAGAAATCTAATGTACTAGGGTTTATGAATTCATTGTAGTTTTTCAATTGGTTTGATTTTCCAGTGACCAGATTTTATAATTTTTGCTTTGAACTGAAAATTGATGATCCTAAGTTAATCAAAAGCCTCTCTCGATGGTCAATTGAATCTATGTTTATATATAAGATTAATTATCTCTAATTAATCTACAAATATCCAAACATGCATTTATCCATAACGATCATCTAAATAAGATTTCATAAGACATAACAGTATCTCTACCTATTATTGAACTTATTACTAAGTACTAATCTATATTAAATCTCTTAAAAATAATATAAATCACAAACACGTTCTAATGGTGGTCGAGTATCAAAACGAAATTAGTGCATAACAAACGATCAACCCGAAAGACAAGAATATGATAAAACTCGAATACTTTTAATTAAACCATCATTGAACTAGGTTTCATCAATCACCCTATCCACAAGGTACTTAACATAACATAGTTTCAACTAATGAAAGAATAATACAAACGGAGTTCATGATGTTGGAGAGAAGAAAAAACAGAAAAATACAACCAAAATTGAAGTTCTTCAAGAAAATCTCATTCTTCTTCTTCGACTTGCCTTCTTCTCTCCTTCCAAAAGCTCCCAATTTTTCTAAGAATCAATTTTTATATAGTGTTTTTTAGGTCATCAAGGTCGGAATAAAATGGGCTTAAAACGGCATTTTTGCGAAACTTTGAGCCTTATTACAACCTAACCACAGAATGTCTTTCGCAATAAGGCTGTGAGCCGCAGAATACTTTTCCAACCATAGCCTTACCACATAATACTTTCCGTGATAAGGCCGTGAGCCACAAAAAGTTTCAACAGCCATTGCCCTACCACGGTATGCTTTGCGTGATAACACTGTGAGCCACAAAAATGAATTCTTACCACGACTCTACCACGCAATGCTTTGCATGACAACACTGTGAGCCATTTCTCCTTGCTTTCCAACACTTCACCAATGACGTCCTCCTTCCGATGTTTTGCGATCTCATCAACCTCGACCCTGAATGGACCATTGACCTTGCCTTTAATGCCCAGTTTAGCTCAAAAAATGCGACATCGTCACTTTTTACTCCAAATATCTTCGACGCATGCTTCACATCTACATAACCACATATAAAACCAAATCAAGTAGAAATCATGCTCATTGAATGCATAAATACTAAGTTTATAGATCAAAATAAGTGTATAAAAGACACTTATCAATTAATATAGTTTGTTTGACTAAAATAAATAAATAAAAACTAATCTCAGAAGCGAACTGAAAATCAAATTTATACTTGACATTTATGAATTCGGTTAGAAAATTCAATTTAGTCGATAATGGTCGCCCTACCATTAACTTCCCTCCCCATTCAAAACAATACTAGTAGTAGTAGTAAAGAAACTGAACATTCTGTGGATTGGCTTTTAGCATAACTTTCTGGCTATTATTAGAAGAGTAAATAATTAAAAATGCTTTTTTTTTTAAATTTATTGAATTATTTTGCCTCATAGGTATTAAATATATATATATATATTTTTGGAATTTTATGCTGCCGTCAAAATTCCATTAAGATCATTCACTAATTCCCAGTCACAGTAATATCGATAACAAGAGGACACAATAGGACATATATAGCTAATGGTTACAACACGAGCTTATAGTGGAAGCTTGATGAGAGCTTAACATTGACATATTTTAAAATAAATTAAAACTTCAGGATAAAGTTAACCCCCCCCCCCCCCCCCCCCCCCCCCCCCCCCCCAAAAACAAAACTTTCCATTTCCCTTGTTATTATTCGCTTGTTTTCTCTAGACAAGTAAACCAAGCAGAGAATTGAAGCCAACAGAATTAAGTTTAACCACCTGGCTTTGATAGTTGATATAAAAGCTCCATTGGGACTTGTCGGCTCACATTCTAGCTCAAGATGTAGGGACTTTTAGGCCACTTTAAACATATTCAGACGTAGTTTAATTTCAACGTTGACCGAGCAAAAAAAATAATATATTGCATTTCATTAGTGTCCTTAGTGAAAAAGCAAAAAAAAAAAAAAAAAAAAATCATTATGGTATACAAAAGTGATTGTTCGGGTTGGACAAAAATAGGAATAGTAACTGACGATATATAGCTTGGGTGTACTTTTTTCATTTTTTTCCCCCCAAACTCGTAATTTGTTTCTAACACGTTGTGCCCATCGAATAATAGATTTAGTGCCATTCTCCATCTTTATTAGACTTTTGTACTCATTAAATTCAAATTAAAAAAATATTTATTCATGTTTTATCTTAAATTTTCAATCAAAACTTGAGAGTTTCTATGATTTTGGAATAGGGTTTTTGTTGAGTGTTAATTCTTTTAATTTTTTTTAATAAAAAAAATCTTTTTAAGTTATATCTCAACGGCGAGCTATATGAGAAGAATATGTGCAAGTCCAAGTGGTAGTTAACACTAAGCTTCTATTGGATAATTCACTTAGGCTTGAGGTTGCATGGATAATATACTGCATTCCTTTTCATATATGATATGATTTCGCCTCAATATTGATTTATTCAATACAATTTGAGTAAAAATTATGACATGATTTCTAGGTGTCAAATTATTGTATGTAAAAATTTTATTTAATTAGTTAGCATTGTTCCTAAAACTTCAGCTTCGGTCGACTTCAGGCTTCACACGCTCTTCGAATTCTCAATGTTTTCGCAAATGAGGCCACTGATCTGTTGTTGACTTTCTTAGTTTAATCGGACGGTCGCAGAGGGCGGATCCGAGAATGAAAACTAGAATCTCATAATCATATATAGTAGGGGCAGGTGATGATTAATTGTTGAAGAACGAACTCACTCCCACAGGCAATGCACCTCCTTTCTCCTATGTTATGTCCTAAACATATGAAAAAACTTAATATAAATTTGAAGCTAACAAAAACGAAATAATCTGTCAAATTAAGGGTAAAACCTCGGCTAAAACGCATGAAAGGGAAAAATCATCGTGTTTTCTTTCTGTGAAACTTTCTGTTGTTAACTACAATTAAAATTGGCTATTGTTTTATATGTTAGAGAAATTATTTTAAAATTAAACTCCAAAAATGATATTTGTAGAAAATTGATATAAAAAGCGGGCATCATGTAATACATACTTTATTCACTTTTATCCATCGGGCTATGGATTATATGGTTTAGTTGAGCCTCCTATATAACCTTACAATTAAACATTTACAGAAAAAAAAAAAACCTTATAATTATAAAAGTTACTTAGGTTATTGTTACCATATAATCTCTTATTAATAATTTATTGAGAAGGGTATAAATGATATCTAGTATCATGAATTCATAGTATTAAAATGTGTTGGTGTAGTCAAGAAAGTGTCTCGAGCCTTGAGGTTGACTTATATCAAATTAAAGTGTGGAATATTTTAATTAACAAAGTCACTAAGAAATAATGTATGGGAATTTGTCACGGCTTAATTAATTGATTTCATAAACTTATCATTTACCTTTATCTAATAGTTCTAGACGAGGATCCATGATAATAATTCAATATACGTACAGACATATACACACGAGCACACACAAGTTAGCTAAGCATTAAATATTTTTGTAATTGCTTTGTACTTGAATAAATTTTTGAATACGTGAATATAGTAATGCCTATCAAATTTTTAATAAAAAATCATGTTTGTATGATATTAATACTTTAATTCTATATCCATTCGAATCTGAGAAAATAATGACAAAGGATGAATCAATCTGACTCTATTCTAAACCATTTATGTAGGAGTGCAATGAAGAGACCACTCTGGTGTAGGAAGGCCTCAAAATTCAAAGTCTAAATTCCCACTTCCGAAAGGAACGGGCATGAAAATGAGAGACTGGGGTGGGGTGGGGGGGTTTGTCTAGCGGCGTTGTCCTAAAGTTCCTACTTCCCCTTTGGAGCCTGTGCAGGCACAAACATCCATGGTGGATCTTCTATTTCCAACCTAGCTGCCAACCAGTCTTTCTTCTTGGAATGATGCGTGGGTGAAGATTAATTAAGTAGAATCAAATTAAGGTGAATACGGTCGAAGAAGAAGAAGAAAGAAGTAACAAATAAATTAAAGAAAAGGTTTGCTAGGAGGGGGAAACCTTTCTTTTTAATTTCGCCTTTCTCTTAATCTGATTTTGCTACTGTAATTTGCATTAGTATAATTGTGATTTATGATTTTCTGTTTCACGATTTTAGCATTTCTATTAGCCTTTTTTTTCCTGACAAACAATTATATAAAAAAAATAACTGAAATGATTATTTGTATTTTATTTGTTAGTCTGGTGGCTCGTGGTAGGGGCCTTTGTAGCAACTTTTTATATGATTAAGATTCCAATCCCATTTGAGACCACTTTCTATAGATTGTTAGTAAAACAACACAATAAGGAGTCCACTCCATAAATAGATTTTCGGGACTTACATGGTGCTCTTTATTTATGAGGTGTGTTTGATGAGTTTATTTAATATTTAAAAAAATAACAGCATCATTGTGGCTTTCACTGTCAACAAGAAAAAGAAATGAAAAGAAAAATGTTAAAAGCAGTAGAGAACTCAAACATTCAAGTACAACCATTATAACAATATTATTATGGATCTTTATTATCCTTTATAATGATGATCTAAGGCCGAAAGAAAGAACGGTTAAGTAATAAATATTAGCCCTTATTTTAATGTCTGCCATCAGCATTCATCTCAAGATGAATGGATGCCTAATTATATATAGCTATTGGCCTCAAATGGGAGTTGCTAGGAGTTGTTCATAAAATTGTCCTTTATATCTACACGTGTATAGCATTTGTTCGACTTAGGAAAATAGGGATAAAAAATGGTATTTCTACAGAACGATACATCAAGGACATTTCCTGAAACTTCTGATGCCTTGCCCAAAATGTAGATATCTTTTATTGGTGTATTTTATATTTGTGTTAATTAAACACATAATGTAATATACAAATATCTCATAAAGTGTCGCTTTTAAATGTCGAAGTACGTAGTATTTTTGAATTTTAAAGATGGTGAGTTCAACCTACATTTATTTTCTCAAACATAATTAAAGATAAGAACTGGTTTGTAGTAGTAATTTATATGTAGGAAGCACTCAACATAATGCATTTGAACATTTTGACTGAGTTAATATTTTGTTTCATCCAAGTCTCTTCGGTCGGACCTAATAGGAGTTGGATGGGGTATATGGTAGCGATGATTTATTGACGAAATCAAAGCTTCTGACCTAGCCATGCGTTGAGAATATAGATATAAATGAAGCCTATATTTGGGAATAGGATTTTTAATCATCCATCTCGGAGTGCATGGTCACGCGAGTATATAAATCAAGGTTTGACTTGACAACGTTGTGCTATTAATGGGCCTTAAATTTGTTCCTTGAACGTGAAGGGAGTTTCTCATGGGAGGAATAGCCGACCATCCTGCTCCCTCTCCGCATCATCTGGACCTCACATCTCTCTCTCTCTCTCTTTCTCTCTCTCTCTCTGTTCGCTTAATTAGCTGTATAATCATCCATGGAAGCGATCACAATCCCATCTAACTAGTTAAACTCTCTCTCCATTTCTCTCTCCCTCTCTCTCTCTCTCTCTCTGATCTTTCTCCATGCCCTCTATTTCTATTCTTCTTTTCCCCCTGCCATGGCTCTCAAGCTTTCTCATTCTTTAGCCATCATGCTTTCCCTCTCCCTCCTCTTGTCTGCCATCTTCACAGTATTCAACACCGCCCGGTTTTCTGTTCCTGATCGCCATATTCCTATGCTGCACAGTAGAAGAGCTCTGGCCACCAAATTCGACTTCAAGCCCTTCATGCGGTGGCGGCGACACCGGAGACAAGACCCCGCCCCCGCAGCCGGAAGCGAATTCGACCCCCGCTACGGCGATGAAAAGCGCCTCGTTCCCACTGGCCCCAACCCATTGCATCATTAGCGATGAGGGTTCATGTAGCGATTCTTCTTCTTCTCTTCTTGTAGTCATATGAATATACCATCTTTTTGTAACTTCAGCAAAATTCACTTGTTTATGATCAATCAAAAATGATATCTTAACAGAGCATGATTTTTCATATGCAATAATATTCTTATAATTTATGTTAGTTAGGGGTGATCTTACATTAGTCCAATCAAGGGTGAGCTATTATGAGTTATAATAGGTAAGTAACTGCTCTATTTTGTTATGTATGCCATTTTTTAGGATAAAAGTATACGACTCTTATCTAAATAAAGGTATCTCTAAGTTAAAATAGACAATATCTCTTGATTTAATCATACTTTGCTGCATCAATGGCGATACCATATGTGCTACTAACTCTCTTCTACTCAATTCACCCTCAACTGCAGGGTCGTATTGAAGAGGAACAATCTTTACTAGTCAATAATCAATAATGAGTTATGATTTAAGCAAGGAGTCATTCTCCTTCTCAAGAGAACCTTTTTTAAGATAAACCTGTGATGGTCAAGAATATTGCAACAAATTAAATTATTATTTATGAGTATTTTAGTAATTTTTATGGGTACTTTTATGCATTAATATTTAATTAGAGAGATGGAAATTGTAAAGAAAGAGTAGTTGTGACGGCACGGCAAGTCAAGGTTAGAGCTAGGGAGCTAAAGCTGCATTTGAAAAAGGAGCATTATATTATTGGGGGTTGGTTGATGATAACAATTGGGAGTGGGTATTAAATAGTTATTTTTATATATTGTATGTTGTGTTTTCTAGCCATTACTAGAAAGGGTGTTGACTTTGAGAGAGTATTAACATATCATGGATCGTGGTAGATCTTGTGGGGTTGAGTTCTTCCTCTGCAATATAGTAGTTATTGGACCACCTGTAATATGCTATTCTTATACTCGAAAAACCACCTCTCAAAGCAGTATATACCATTGACAATTTCCAAAATAATATATATATATATATATGTTGTTGACGAGCCTGCCTGGTGGTAGTTTAGCTAATTGACCTAGTAAAATTTGACATTGGCTGAGATTATGAATTTAAGTCATGTGGAGGTTATA
The DNA here is from genome assembly GCF_014633365.1 of Diospyros lotus. NCBI lineage: Eukaryota > Viridiplantae > Streptophyta > Magnoliopsida > Ericales > Ebenaceae > Diospyros > Diospyros lotus. The sequence goes on from NW_026267104.1 coordinate 1,498,505, forward strand.
CTTTATTGAATGGTCGTAATTTCTATGGTTTACGAGTTTAATTAAGTTCTACAGTTTACTAGTTCAATTAAGAGATTGATGATGTGATTAACAATATTATTTAATAAAATACATAAGTGCATTATATGTCAAATCACTATAAATAAGAGACATGATGGGTAGCCTTTAGTTCTTTTATTCTTACCATTTACATTGAAAAAATATTACATGAGCCCTTTAAAAAAATATCAAATGGTAGTGTTTATTTTTAGTTTTATTTTCTAGATAAAGGGTTAAACTAATGATAAGGAACCTTTATGTATAAATGGAGTTGCTCAATCTGTCTTGTCACTGTGATTAGTCTTCGTGAGGCCAAAAGAGACTTTGTAACCCTTGATGAAATATATATATATATTTTTTGTCCGTGAGCCCCGTGACATGAATTAGAAGTTATATAGTTTCACTTTAAAATGCATCAATTACAAATAACCACATATATTATGACCCTTTAAAAGGCACTCTTCTGCAGGATCTTTTCGGATGACCTCTTATGAGCAAATTTTGCTCTTCTGCCTAGGCTTACCAACTTTTTGCTAAGTTTCTCTAAGATAAATAAGTTTTAATTGTTGTATTACGACAATAACAAATACTTTAATTCAGCGTGAAATTTTGTCAAATTTTA